>NC_141143.1:81583788-81866288 GCF_053477565.2 Lygodium microphyllum
CTATGCTAAAGTTAGCATGTTCAAGCCTGCAACTCTTGAAGATGCAATTTCATTAGCTCATGACACTGAAGACAAGCTTCGAGGAAGAGACAAGCGTCCACAACAATTCCAAGCCAATGGTAACTATGGATCTAAGCAATTCAACTCAAATTTTAGAAGATTTACTCAAGGTCATTTTCCTTCATTTTTTCGTAAAACTTGGGCAAAACCACCTGCTTTACCATCCAATACCTATCACAACCCCAAGCCTATTCCACAGCCAAATCCTAATATTCCTAGACCTTCTGCCATTGCAAACAATGTAACCAAATCCAAGCCTATAGTGTGCTATAAATGCCACCAACCTGGACATCTAGCAGCAAATTGCCATTCGAAGAAGCCACCTGTCCATATCAACTACCTTGGAGCAATGGAAGATGATGAACATGAAGAAATGCCTGATTTCACGGAAGATGAAGATGACATTACTACTCCTTCGGATACTTTACCAGGTATGCCAACTCCATATTCTTTATTGAGAATGAAATGTTTAGTGCATAGAAATGAAAAGATTATTTTGCATGATGATGGTAGTACTCATGATTTTATTTCTGCAAAGCTAGTGAAAGAATTGAAGTTACAAACTATTCCTACGCATTATCACATGAAAGTAGCATTCTTACGCACTAGGTATAATGGAACACAGGAAGTGCATGACTTAGAAATTCAAATTGGTGAATACACTGAAAGAACGAATTTTCTAGTTGTACCATTACAGTCCAGTGATATTATTTTAGGTATGCCTTGGCGTCATTAGCATAACCTTGATATAGATTATTCCACACATTCAATTAATATTCAATTTCAAGGAAAATATATTACATTGTATGGTATGCATGCATCTAATGCTTTTTCACCGCTTTCTCATACTCAAGCTAAACGTGCATTACGCAAAAGTAGTAAATCTTATCTAATTTGGGTGAATGAAGTGCAAGTTAAAGAAAATCATATGCACCCTAGGCATAAAGAATTTCTTGCACACTTTAAAGTCTGTTTTGCAGAAGATCTACCACCTGGTTTACCTCCTTCACGTCCAAAAGACCATAAAATAGATTTGATTCCTGGTACACAACCACTTTGTAAAGCACCATATAGGCATAATCAGATAGAGCAAAAAGAAATTCAAAGTCAAGTTGAGGAATTACTAAATAGAGGATTGATTAGACCTAGTAGTTCTCCATTTGGTGCACCTGTTCTGTTAGTGAAGAAGAAAAATAATACCTATCATATGTGCATTGACGATTGTGCTTTAAATAAGATCACTGTAAAGAATAGGTATCCAATTCCTAGAGTCAATGACCTTATGGATAAACTGCAAGGTTCTGCCATATTTAGTAAAATAGACCTTAAATCTGGTTATCATCAGGTAAGATTAGATAAGTCTGACATATTCAAGACTGCATTTAGGACACAATTTGGTCATTATGAATTTTTAGTGATGCCTTTCGGATTGACTAATGCACCTGCTACATTTAGTAGAATGATGAATCGTATATTTTTGAAATATCAGCATTGTGTTATTGTATTCTTTGATGATATTTTGGTGTTTAGTCAAAATGAGAAAGAACATTATGAACATTTGTCATTGGTTTTCAAGTTATTAAAAGATAATCAATTGTATGCCAACCTGGAAAAGAGTGAGTTCTTTAAAACAGAAATTGAATATTTAGGTCATATTGTATCGTCAGATGGTATTAAGGTTGACCTTAAGAAAATAGAACCAATATTGAACTGGCCTATACCTAAAAATGTGCATGAGTTACGATCATTCCTAGGTCTTGCTAGTTTCTACAGGAAGTTTGTGCGTAATTTTTCATTACTTGCTTTGCCTTTGACCAAAATTTTGAAGAAAGGTATTGTTTATCAATGGTCCGATAATCAACAAAAATCCTTTGACTTATTGAAACATGCATTAATCCATGCTCCTGTATTACAATTGCCTGATTTTAATAGACCATTCTTTTTAGTAGTGACTGATGCTAGCGGATCTGGAATAGGAGCCGTACTTATGCAGGACAATCATCCTATAGCCTATTCTAGTTGTAAACTGAAACCCTCTGAACTTAAATATTCCACATATGATAAAGAATTATTAGCTATAGTACAACCTCTAAGACAATGGAAACACTACTTAATGGGTTCTGAATTTATGATTAAGACCGATCAACAAAGTATTAGACATTTACTTAGCCAACCCCAAATATCTGATCGACATATCAATTGGGCAGCCTTTATTCAGAGTTTTCATCCTATTATTCAATATCAACCAGGTAAAGAAAATGTAGTGGCCGATGCATTAAGTAGAAGACCTGCCATTCATAATATTTCTGTTATATCATTTGATTCTTTAGCTCCTATGAAAGATACTTATCATCAGGACATTACTTTTCATGCTGATTGGAATAAATTAGTTCAAAATAACTAGATTCCTATTGATTCACTGTCTTATAATGATGGATTCATGTTTTATGAAAAGAGATTATGTGTTACAGTTCCATTCAGATCTTTTGTTTTGAATGAGATTCATTCTCCTCCATATCAAGGTCATAGAGGTATCATATCTACTTTACGTACATTAACTGAAGATTTTTATTGGCCGCATATGGACACTGATGTATCTAACTTTGTTTCTGAATGTTTGATTTGTCAAAGAGTTAAGAGACATCATGGTAAACAGTATGGATTACTTATGCCTTTATCTATTCCATCGAGACCATGGGAACAAATTTCTATGGATTTTATTACTAGTTTACCTAATACTAAAGCTAACCATGATATGATTTGGACAGTAGTAGATAGGTTTAGTAAACAAGCATATTTCATTCCATGTAAGAAAACTTTAACAGCATCACAGGCAACACAATTGTTTGTGAAAACTGTTTTTACTAACCATGGATTACCAAAAGTTATTATTTCTGATCGTGATTCTAGATTTTGTAACAACTTTTGGATTACTTTGTTTGCTAACCTAGGAACAAAAATTGATTTCTCATCTGCATTTCATCCTAAAACTAATGGACAAACAGAAGCCACTAACAGTACTATTCTAGATCTTTTATGTGCTTACATTATTTCTAAACCACAGACATGGGACACTAATTTGCATTTATCACAGTTTGCATATCACAATACACCACACACATATACAAAGAAAGCACCGTTTGAAGTGATTTATGGTTATAGATTGTCTACACCTGTTGCATCTTTATCAAATAGAATTCAGAGTGCTGATGATATTGTTAATATGCACACTACTATTTTTGATGAGGTTAAAGATATGATTGCTAAAGCCTAGCGATCATATACCAAGCAAGCCAATAAGAAAAGACAAGAAATGAATTTCAAAGTTGATGACTATGTTTGGTTGAGAATAGAAAAACATAGATTACAAAGTGTAGATAGACATCCAGTTGTCAAATTAGCCCCTAGATTCTATGGACCATTTAAGATCATTCACAAAATTAATGACAATGCATTCAATTTAGAATTACCACCTCACTGGAAAATTCACAACACATTTCATATTAGTTTATTAAGTCCCTTTAGAGGCCAATTACCTATACACCCTGTTTATGAAAACCCACCTTTGTTAGAGGAAGAGACTGAAATACTTGAACCTGAAACTATCATAGATACTGACTTTATGTTCACTAGAACTGGCCGAAGATATTCTAGATATCTAGTCAAATTTAAGAACCATCCTGTAGAAGAAGCCCAATGGATGCACACTAGAGACTTAAATGCTTTCCCCACTCTGCTAGCTCCACATTGAGCTAATAGCAATTGAGGTCAATTGCTATCCCACCCCGAGGGTATGATGCCAGGAGGCATATTTCATGGTGGATTCCGTGCCACGATGGATTCAATGAGGTTTTAGGGTGGATTCCGTAAACTTTGATGGTGACCGGAGCTCATACACAAAGTGGATTCTTTGTGCGAGAAGTTGATGGGGATGCCTATCCTTTTCGGGCGTTTCATTAATTTAGTGTGTACATGGGTGATTCCATAGCGGGTGATCCCGCAAAACACATATTAAATTAATAAACATTTATGAGTTTAGAGTGCGCACTCGTAATAAATTAAGGTTAGGATTGATTTCTAACCAATTGATTTATTTATGTAGCTGAAGACTGCTAGGTATTCACTTTTGTCGGTTTAATTGTATTATTTTACTAACGATTGTGAATGCTTCAGTTGATGTGTAGAGATAGCATCAGTGGCGGAGGAAAGCATTGGAGGATAGCGAGTATTCGATTTATCATTTATATTTTGATGGGCACATACCTTAGGCATGACGCCTATATTTTGTCGCGCATATTTATTGAGGCGTTGGATATTTATTTATTATTTTGTATGCGCATGGGCACACGATTATGTTATTTGTACTTGGACATTGTATTGGGTATGCTAGACTCTTTGAGCACCGCCCATTAGCTTTATTTCTATTTTGTGCTAAAGCAAACTCAAAAGCTAAAAGCTTGCTATTTTGTAATTTGGGCTATTATTTGAGCTTGAAGATGATTAATACAAAAAAATACATTCTTTGTGGAGCGCTCACACAAGGCATGGGGGGAGATTGCACCCAATTAGTCTCTTGTTCATGTCGTGCATGCTTTTTTACCTTGAGTTTTGTGCAAAAAGTAGACTTCTTTTGTTCTTGGGGACCTTCCGGCATTCACTACGCGAGCGTACAGCATCCGATCTGCGCACCAGGAAATAGGAGTTGGGTCAAGACCTAGGTGTTGTCTCACACTTAAGGGCCCAATTCTTGACTAAGGGGGTGCGCTGAATGTGTCTTAAGGAGATAGGTCTAACCATAGGCGAGGGTGACCTCCCTAGGTATGTCCTGCCCTTGACGTGCCCTAAGTGTGATATGGGGAATCAAAATGGGTTAGGGGGTTAAATATGAGATAGTTAACGGAAAACCCACCGAACGTTCCTAACTTGAGGATCACTAGGTGCAGTGACTGTGGCCTAAGTGTGACAAGATCATGTAGTTGCATTCATATGATGTCCTTTTGGTGATCTCTTATTCGTTTGTTCTCTATTTGTTTGTCTTTGTCTTTTCACCACCTTTCATTTTTGTTATTTTTTTCTTCTTTCATTTCTTCTTCATCTTCATCTTCTTCTTCTTTTGGAATCCTAAGACGGGGAGGTTGGAGGCTTAAGGGATTTGGTAAGAAATTGTCTACTTTGGATGTATCCTTTTAGGGCTAGTCGATAGTTAAGGGGAGTGGTGGAGAGGAAGGGATGGTTGCAACTTGTGAAATAACTGTCGCAAAAAGATAGCAGGAGGGAAACACACATCATTAGCATAGCCATTGCATAGCTATATACGATGGCATTGAGAGTGATGGGAGGTGGTATTCCTGTAGGGTAGGGTGCTACTTTGATAAATTTCTAATAACGAGCCACATCCTACTGCCCCATGTCAAGCCTTGGCCCCATTTCTTCAGTCAACTTTTCTTTTCTTCTTGCTTGTGTTGTTGTGACTTTGCTTCCTTGGGCCTCGCAACTTGTGGGTGGACTTGCAACTTTTATCTTAGAGCCCTACCAGTGATCTTCAGCTTTCTCCTTAGTGATTCAATGGCCTCCTCCTCTTCTAATTGTGTGGCATCACAGAGTCTCAAGGAAGGCGCATTGTTAGGCTTCTAAGCTTATTTGTATAGCCTTTGCTCTGCTTTCTACTAACACCTTGTTACCTTCTGCAAGGGCGAGTCAGCTCACTAAGGCTGTTATCCATCCTTCACTCCTACATACCCATTTCTCTACTCTTCTTTTCATCTCTTCCAAGCTTTCATTATGTCTTTGGGCTAAGGCCCTTATTTTTTGCTTGGAGGCTTCTCTTTTTTCCAAATCTTCTATGTGTTTTTGGTGCCGTTATCTTCTTTCTTCTTCTGCTATTCCTAACAGACCCATGGCATCCTGAATCTTTCAAATTTTTTTTTGCAAGTCTTTATACAACACTACTACCTCATCATAATGGCATTGTAGGCTCATGAACCACATATTCAAGAATTTGGAAATTTTCATAAAGTTTGGGAATTTCTAATGTGATTAATATTTGGAAACATGGCTACTAGTCTTTTTGCTCCTACCACTGGGGTTCCTCCACTTGCACTTTGAGTTATTTCTTTATTGACCTAAATCTGTATGCATGCACCACAAGGTTGCTAGCATCCACTGTGGTAGAAGAGCCTTGGGTAGGTGCACTGAGTGGGGTGGTGGGCACTAGGATGGGTGGGATGGGGTTAATTAGACCCTTGCCCTGGCCCTTAGCTATTGGGGGTGGCATGTCTTTCAGTGCTTCTTGGGAGCTTGTGCTTGGGCATTCGTCTTCATGGGGATGGGCGTTCGTCTTCATGGGGACTCATGGCTGCGAGCTCCTCTTTCCTTGAAGGCTACTCCACTGAGAGGTGGATGGCTAGATCTATGTCTTCTTTTTCCTTCCTCCTTATCTCCTCTGCCTCTTGCTATACTTTCCTCCTCTCCTCTTCAACTTTCTTACATTCCTCTCTTATTATTTTTTTCTCATATTTTTTGTTTTTCTTTCTTATTTCCTCGACAGTTTTGGACTCACTTTGTGCTCTTAGCAGATCTACTCTCTCCTTCTTCTTACTCTCTTGCTTGTCACTCTCTGTCCTCTCCCTTGAGTACTCATGTCCTTGGAGGGTAGGGGGACCTATTTGGCATATCCCCAACTTCATCATCTTCTTGTGCTTCCCCCAAGGCTTCTTTGATGATGGCTATTAAGACCCTCGGGAGCCACTGGTAGAGGCCTTTGACAATGACTTCTTCTCAGCCTTGGAGGTAGGGGACTCCCCCCCTGCAGGTTTTCCACCTATGGCTAATACCTTCACACTGAAGTTTCTATTTTTTTCGCACAAAGATATTTAGGTTTACTTCATCTAAGGATTTTGTTATCAGAGGGGATTCACTAGTAGTAATAAGGAGATGTCACCTGCGTGCAAGAAGTATATGAAAATACCCCTTTTCTACCCTTATTTATGGGACCTTACCTTATACAATGTACCTTCCTTCCCTGAAATAACCCCCTCCCTTAAACTCACATGGTACCATACGGTAAACCCTAGTGGACCCCCCAGGTTTTTTGTGATGCTCTTCAACATATGCATGTTGATTCCGCTCATCAATGCATTGTATCTATGACTGGAGAACATCGCATGGACCATTTTTTAGTGTAGCTTGACTTATGGATTCGGGATATTTGCGAGACTGATGCCATCATTAGTGTAGACCAGGATCTTGTCTATCCCAAGTATATCATATATATCTCTTCTAGGCCATCTGTCAACCTTGTTGGGTAGGCCCAATGCTCTCTACACCAACTCGGAGCTCAGCTCGATCTCTACCTGGTGGATTTCATTTTCTTGGCACACCGTTTATGGTGCCATGGTTCCTGTAGAAAGTTTGGAGGAATTCTGCACATTTCTCATAGTCTAGAGCTTGGCCGACTTTATCCAAGTACTTTTGTAGATTGCATTGCTTTACAATTTGCTTTACGACTAGTTCCTCCATGATCACATCTTGTAGGTTCATGATATGCCTAAATGTGAATTGGTTAAAGGCTCTCGTCTCCACTGAGAGGCCATACTTGGCTTGCTCTTCTTCTGAGAATAGTAGCTTGATGATTTTCTTTGATCTTGCCATTGGAAGTGCTTGTCATGAAGCCATAGCTCAACAGCAATATTCTTTAGATAATTTTCACGGAACGACATGTAGGAGATTGAGGAAATACTTATGAACACTAAAATGTGTAAATATAGAAAGACAAGTTTTCTTTAAACAGTCCATGCATTTCACAAGAATTTCTAACACTTTTACTCAATCATGAGTTGATTTTTACGCATGCTTTTCCATTTTTGAATGTCGATTGAGGTTTTAGGGTTTGTTTTTAGGTCCCACACCTTTCATACTACTCACAAATGAACGCTTTTTGCTTTTGAAATTCAGTTTGAAGTTTTGAAGTGCAAGTCATGTTTTCTTTTCCATCTCACCCCCTCTCCCCCTCGGCAATGATGAAAAGAAGTTCACTCGATCATCATTCACATTGCAGAAATGTTGAATTGTAGATATGCCTTGCTTAGAAACCCTAAAAGTTTCTATTTGGGAAACTTTTAAGGAAACACCTTTCTCAAGAAAACCAATTTTTGTGATATGCTAGGACTGTCAAGCTTTCTTCTTATCAAATCCATACTCAATTTGGAGTTTTGTGTCGATATTTATATCCATTCATATAAATTAGACTTGAAACAAAAAAACAAATAGGACAATAACTTTTCATGCACACTTCTATGACACATGTTTCATCATTATTACTCACTCTTTTGATTCTACATTTCTATCAAGATTAGCCATATAATCATCTATTCTTGGCCCAAAAGTAAAGCGATAACATTTTGAATGTTGTTTATATTTCTCGTTTATGTTCGACCGCTTTCTTCTCTTAGACGTTTTGTCTATTTTGGTCACTTTACTCTTTCCTACCTTTCGTCTATCTTGGCTCTCTTTCTTTTGGAGTATGCTTTTTAAACTAAGAATATTTCCTAATAGCATAGTTTATGTGTATGATTTGTTGTGCTGCACTTTTGTTATCATTTTATATATGGTGTGCAAATTTTGTGATCTCATATTGTACATATTCTCTCAACCAAATATATCAAATTCTATAATTGTCTAGACAATGTTCCATCCCTCACTTTCAAGAAAAGGGATTTCTTGGGTGGAAAGTAAAGATGTTGTTAATTCTTGAAGGCGATTATTTGCATGATATTATTCTTGGTAAATAAGAATGTTCACCTGAACCAATTGATCAAGCTCATTGTAATACCCTTGAAACTGAAGGACCTATCTTTGAAAGAATAGCAAACTATTTATAATGAGTGGGTCATACATAACAAAGCAGATCGTCATCAATACATTATTTATGCTCTTCAAGAATCTCTTATGCTTGATGTATTATCTTCATAGTCAACTCGCTGAGTTACAAAAGAACATCAGAACTTCTATGATAACACATATCAAATTGTTCAAGAACATTATTAATCCACTTTGCTACTGGTGGTGATGCTATTCTATGAAAGAAATTGGTAACACGTCTTCTTGATACTATAAAGGATCCTACTTATGATAAAAAATTTACCATATTATCTAATAAAGATGATATAAATTTTGATCAAGCTTGTATGTCTTTGATTGAATATTCAGAATGACATGAACGAGGACACACAAATCAAGAAACAATTATGATCTCATAAGAGGATATACAATCATAACAAATGAACCAAGCTTTAATTACTCAAAGGAATACCTTTCCATGCCATATACATAGATGCCATCATGGTGGTAACTTCTCTTATCTCGGTTTCCTAATAGACATTGTTCTTATTCCAATAGAAATGTTTATACTATAGATGATTATTGGGAAATAAATATGATGAAGAACATGGTATTATAAATAATCAAGAACGTGGTATTTTAAATAAACAACAACATTTATCCATAGATTATTCTCCTTGTGACTACTGCAAAAAGAGTGATCATCCAACCCATCTATGTTTCAAGAGGCATTTTGATTCAAATCGTAATAGAGCATATGCTACTACACATGACAACACTACTACTGAAGAAGAAAATTGTGTGAGTTATTCTATCTCTTCGGAAAGGATACTTCATGTTCATGATGGATCTCTTATTATTATTGATTTTGGTACTACAACAAAAAATATGAGATATTGATCCCAATGTTTACATAATTATCATTTTATTCATGTCAAGAAATTGGTTTATCTTGCTGATGCCACAACCTCTGAAGTCAAAGATATATGCCATTTATATCTTGGTACTCTTTATTCAACAAGAATTCTATATGGAGTTTTAAGCTCTCACTAGTTTTCTATGTGTTCTACAAGTGGAAATTATTTATTTATCAATGGTTGTCTTGTTTCTTGGACTAGCAAGAAACAATGTTGTGTTATTGTTTCCACTACACAGGCTGAACATGTAGCTGCATCTTTAGCGGCTCAAGAGTTAGTATGGCTTTGACAAGTTCTATAAGATATTGGCTGTCCTCACACCACTTCGATGTGATAACCAAAGTGCTATTGGTCTGGCTAAAGACTATGTCCAACATAACAAGTCTAAACATATTATAGTGCATTATCATTATGTTGGATATGAAGTAAATAAAGGCACAATCATGATTGAGCATTTTCCAAGTGCTATAGATATATTTATCAAAGGACTCAATGAAGCACGCTTCACTCTATTGTGCTTGAAACTTGGAGTTTTCTCAACTTCAATCTTTGGGAATAAATCTACTATGACATTGTAGTGCCATTGTATATACTCCTTGTAAGCACCATACATTTCAGATATGCAAAAACACCTCAGACCTCTTCATCATCTTTGTACATACATATTCAATTTCACTTCACATGTGCACAAATTCACTTTACATGCATACGATAATCCTTCTTGATCATGTTTGTACATTTGTATATAGGAGCTTGAGTTTTTCCCTTGTGCTCCCCAAGGGTTTTTTCATCCACAACTACAGACCTTTTCTTGAGTGGGGGTGTTGGAGCTATATATAGCTCACCCTATCTACACTAGGTGTCACCTATATATATGTAGATTGTGATCAACATGATATACTCTTTGGGAGTGTATATGGTGTGTCTCTTGTCTCTCTATCATGTCTCTACATATGTTCTCTCTCTACATTTTAATAGGGATGGTGGTGGTGGAAGTGGTGATGGTGATTTGCGATGGTGATTGTGGTGGTTGTGGAGGTATGTAGGGCTAGAAATAAGTGGAGTACGAGGAATAAGAAATTAAGATTACCTAGAAAATCTCACTCAAATACTCACTCCAAAATCCTTCCTTCCTTTCTCTCCCTTTTTCATAAAACCCTTAGGCTTTTTTATATAAATAACCTCATGTAAGTCCCATGTAGAAAAGCTATTTTCACATGCATCTGATAAAGATCCAAATCTAACTATGCAACCAAGGCCACAACCAATCGTAGGGTAGTCATCTTAACTACATGCAAGAAAATCTCATCAAATTCGACACCATTCTTTTCCTGTTCAAGGATAGTCTTCAACTTGTACACTTAGTTACATGAAAATGAATGTTTTTCACTAGGAAAATGAATCAAATCCCATGTATGCTTTTTTGTAATGAATCAAAGTCTAATTGCATGGTCCTCTCCCAAGAGTGACTATCACCTCTATGAACAGCCTTCTCATAGGTAAGAGACTCATTAGAATCTATATCATAACATAGTCCATGAAGGGAGCAAATAAGATGTGGGGCCTCAACATCTTGTCTAACATCATGGTCATGGGTTACTAGAGCATCAACTATAGGTTGTCTAGTTGGCAGTATAGAAATAGGAGGCTCCTCCTAAAAGATTACCCTATTGACCTCAACTACTTGCTCAGGTTGCTTATGCATCTTTCCCTCATAAAAGATAACATCATGGTAACTAACACCATATTAGGGAATATGGGAATTTCCCATAAGTTTGGGACACATGGTTAAATCTTTGGATTTGTCATAACTTAAACACTATAACTCCAAATCGAGCGCTCTATAGGTCAATAGATTCCATTTTTCAAGCACTTTTCAATGATAGGTCACATCACATGGTTTTGAGAAACTTATGGGCATGTTCTCCGGGTGCTACCTTTTAGTAATCAAAAAATGGAAATTGGGAGATTACCAAACTAACTAAAATTGTGTTGGTTGCAAATGACCTTTTGATCCTATGGATCCCCTAGGCAATACTTCATCTTACCTAAATCCCTATAACCAAGAAAGATACATCTCATTGAGCTTATTATATTTTTCCTTGGGAAAATGGCAAAAATCCTTGTATCCAAATATATATAAATGAGTATATGACAAAGATTTTCTAGACCGTAGCTCCTTTGAAACCTGAGAATCAATAGTAGTATGACATCTCCCCTAAATGATCATATTCATATTGTCTCCAACACCATTATGGGCTAGGCCTACTATAGGGGACACTCAATTGATACTTAATATCCCTATCATTGCAAAACTGCTCAAATATCTTAGAGAGAACCCCATCCTCAAAACTTATACATTTCAATATATATCCAAAGTGATTCTCAATAAGAGCAAGCCAACACTGAAAGATAGATAAGTATCTTGATTCTTATTTAATAGGATATGCCCACAACTTATGTGAGTAATCATTACTGAAAGTGAAAAAATACTTCACAGCATAGCTAGTGACTCACAATGCATGGGATGATATACGTAAGAATGAGCAAGAGAAAGATCTCATCCATGTGCATAATACCAAACTTCTTATGAGGACTACATGTCTCCTACCATAAACACAATCGTCAGAAGAATCAAATAATTTATAATCAAGAGACAAAAGATAGTGCGAATGAGTAAGCATTTTCATTCCCTTTAAGGACATGTGCCCGAGGTAATGATGCCATAAAGATACATGTGATAAGTAAGACATGGCCAAAACATAGTCTATAAATTCAAGTACAAGTTAGGAATGGAGGCAACTGGCCTTAGCACATCAAGTAAAGACAAGATTCCATGTGTAATCTTCCATGATATAGAATCACCAAAAGATGCATTAGATTAGCCTACTTCATCTAGTTGTCCTATAGAGAGTAAGATTTTGGTCAAAGCCAAAACTTGGAGTGCATCATGTAAAACAAAAGTGCTGCTTGAAGCAAACTGCATCTATACATCCCTAATACCAATGATATCCAATGCAAAGTGATTTTCTATTCTAACAGAACCTATCATGCTACAATAGGAATGAAACCAATCCCTGTGGGGTAACATGGAAAGAAGCCCTCAAATCAAGCTGTCTGAAAAAAATTGGACAAGGTATAAGCCAATTAATTAACATCAAGGGAGGAAACTTTCTTAACTATTGACAATTTAATCTCCTTGAGTCCTCTAGGGATACATACATAATCATTTTCCTAGGCCTTCTTCAATTTGGCCAATTTAAACCATGGTCTATCCAAGAGCATTGTATAAGATTCTCCAATTCGTTACATTCTTAACATAACAAAACTCACCCTTAATTTCAAGCCAACCACTCTAATTTGTTGATTCCTAAGAATACCCAAGGGTTGTAACCTCCTTCCTTTAGTCTGCTATCCGAACTTGAAATGGGGTTGGTAGTAGATCCTCTTGCTTGGTTGCCAAATATGTATGTTTAGGAAGTATATTGACTCGTGAACCCCCATCCAATAGGACATCCTCATGGTTTCTTCCTACATACTCAACTTGAATGGTAGACACTTGATAATCCACAACTTCTTGTTGGGTTGGTATGATTGCTTGACACTCACAAACTGGTTGATCATGAATTGTTGTATATTCAAAGAACTTCATGTTGCTTTTCCCTAATCTTCATTAGGAGGAACTTTTCGTTGAATCCTAGTATTAAATCCAACATGTGCTCTAGGGCTAACTATATAGAGCACTTTGCTAGAGCTTCAAATACCTCTTTTGAACATCCTTCTTGAAAAGGTCCTACTACCTAAGATTTAGAATATTGATCCTAATGTAACGTGTCTGCTTGTATTTTCAGGACACGTCTTAGCAGTCCATTAGAAAGGATGTCTAGAAAGCTCTACCCAGCACTCCCATGGAATGTTACGGGGTTTGCGATCTAGGGCTTTCTGCGTCTGCCACGTAGCGGAAGTATTCTGGCCGTTTCTACTTAGGATCGACCTGAATTAGGGTTATCCTGATTGGTCATTTCCTAATAACAACTAGCGTCAGACCCAAGCGAACTACTTTACGCAGAAATGCCAAGTTAGAAGCGGATTCACGCTACACTTGGTTCAAGGAGAATGGGAAATAAGAGGGATGTAAAGATCAACCTCTCTGCCATAAGGTATAGTCCCATCTCGTTCCCCTAAAACAACGTAAATCGGGTTTAATCATAACTCTAGGTCAATGCTTTTGTTGTTCATGTTCTTTGACGATCTTCTTGTTGTCCATCGCGATTTGAGAAAAGTTCTCGATCAACCAGGACCACCCATCCGTAGGACGGACGTATGGCCCATCCTCCGCACTTTCCTCGGGTTGTTTTAGTTATTTAATTACCTAACACATTAGTTGGACATGTAACAACCAGCTTCTTTAATTAGCAGGCACTGGTTCTTTCACGTAATCTTATCACTTGACATAGAAAAACAATATCAGACAAGTTCCTTATTAACATGTTATCATATTTATCTTTGAAATACAAAGAAACCAGCCCATAGGCTTATCCACAATCTGCCCGAAGGCTATCCAACAATCCACAGGGATCACTAATCCAAGTTTCTTCCCGTAGCCTAGTATGCAGGCCTCGAAATCCAGTCCCGAGTCATGTTAGCCTCTTGTGTAGGGCCCAAAAGGTGAGGGATTTACGGCTAGAGCCCCCCTGGCACCCAAGTGTCCTCCTACTCCAAGTAGCGCTCAACGGAGAGACCTCTCGCGACGGGTTCGGTCCACTTTCGTGACGTGGTCAACAACCCCCTTGGTTAGGGTTAGGCATGCAGTCAGGGGTAACTGAAGCTGCCTCTCCCTTTAGGCCTTCAACCTAAAGTATAGATATCCATTTATCTTTTAATTCATTGATCAAACAAAGCCAAACACTGCTCTAAAATCTCTAGCAAGCACAAACATTTCCATTGATTGTTTTTGTTGGCAAACTGCTAAGGAATGAATCCTTCCTTTCGAATGCATCTAGCACTCGATCTAGGATGACTTGCAACTTGGCAAGATCCCCTATATCCTGGGTTAGGGCATATCCTATTAACCCAACTTGGTCAAACCTTAAGTTCATTGAGTACTTCAGTTTATCGGCTGGTTTTTAGTTTCCAATCAATCCTCTTTACTCAAGAAGGATACTAAAGTATTCATCCTCTTACAAGATAACTTGCGTAAGGATCAGCCAACCTCATTGTGAGAATTTGGCTATTCTCTTGTGATCCAATCACAAGATCATATGACTCCATACTTGCGACGCAAGTGTCACATTTAACTATGAGACTTATTTTACTTATTGAACGGAGTCACAAAACAATCAGTTCCTGATTATATTAGACTGACGTCGTTAGACATAGGGTTTCCAAGTTCAATCTTGTAAGAATCTTAGGGACAAACCCTAGTTCACCTTCTAATTACATTTTCACTGTCCCTACATTCAGTGAATGTGGGCAAGTATTTAAGGTATAGGCGTTACTTGCAATTTAACTTATTCCGAACAAGTACTCTGTGGCTTAGGTGTTTTAGGTTTATGCCAAATTGGTTAACTCTAGAAGATAATTTCGAGATTACTTCCACATGATTCATTGACTATGCGTAAATTGATTTTTCAATCCTAAACTTTATCGATTTTGAGGTTACGTTAATTCCAAATAATCTTCCTACACTTTGCGAACAAAATTCATGCTAAACAAGTAACCTTTTACTTGATAATTTATGCTGTTGACAAACGATATTTTCCTAGAGTTTATGCATCGTAAGAATCATTTCATGCTTGCACTTTCCCTAATGATTCATTGCAATATGGGTTAATAGTGCGAGATGCAGTTTATACTTCTAGGCTTAACCAAAGTATACTATTTTAATGGATAATAATCTAGTCTTATAATTCATTTCAATGCAAAAACTATTTGCCAGAAATGAATTTATTCTTTATTTATTTTGCATGATTCAATAAAAGTATTAATGACTAAGTTCCTTTGCCGTGAACATCTAGGACAAAAATATATCATATATCCAACAATTTACCTTGCATGATTGAATTTCAACATTTAAAAATTAGAAAGGAAAACCTGGGTTTGAGGTGAGATATCCATGTGGATACCGGGAGATGACCCTCCCGCGATTGTGCCTTGGACTTTCTTAGGAGGCATTGCAATTGTAGTCTTTCAGATGTGGAAGTAGCTTTACAATTCCTCTTTGGAATTCCATCGTCACTCCCATGCACTTCAACACTCTTCTTCTCTTTTTCGTGTGGGGGAAAAAACCAAATTCCCAAGGGTATTTTGAAAAGGGCAAGGAATGGCTAAGGGTTTTAACCACGAGGAGGGGGGTAATAAGACCTTTTAAGGCCTTAGTACTTTTGGGGGGAAAAGGGACTTATAAAGCCTAAGAAAAGGGCTTATAGGTGGTTAAAGCACGGGGGGGTGAAAGGGGCTTAAGGTTTAAACTCAAGGGGGGGTGATTCCAATATCCACGAAAAAGAGGCTTAAGAGTTTATAAAACACGGAGGGGAGTCTAGGGAAAGGGAGCCTAAGTGAACTTTAAAAATCCCGAGGGAGGGGTAATAAGACCTTTTAAGGCCTTATTCTTTTGGGAGGGGAAGGGGTGTTTCAACATTCATGGGAAAGGCTAAGGGGCTTGTGATGGTTTTAAACATGGGGGGGGGGGGGGGGGGGGGGTTTCAAAGCCCATAAGAAGGGCCTTAAAGGTTTAAATCACGAGGTTCCAACACGCATGGGAGAGGGGGCTTAAAACACAAGGGTAATAAAAAGGGTTTTTAAGGCACAAGAAGGGGGGTGAAAGGGCCTTAAGAGGATTAAAACCAAGAGGATAATAATAAGGTATAGGAAGGGGGGTTAAGATGGCCCCCCCTTTGGAAGCTTCCAAGCTTCTAGAAGGTTACGTGGGGGGGGTGTGACAGGACTGTCAGTTGACGGGGAATAATGGCAGCGGCTCCTCCCTCCTTCCTTCCGTGCTCGATGGCGTCGCGTCCCTCTGCCCAGGCGGCTAGCGCAAAGTCCCTCCTCCTTCTCTCACACACACACTCAGAGAACCCTCACTTCTCTCCCACGTTGACAACACGGCATTGTGGCGGCACTCCCTCCCTCATTTTGTCCTCGTGGCAGCAACCCCCCCTTGGTTTAAATAGGGGAGGGGAGGGAGATACTTCCTCTCCAATGTTTCGCGAGGCATGGCTAGGGGGGGAATAAGGAAAAAAATTTGCATCATCGTCAAGAAATTAATAAAATTTCCTTATCATTATCCCCCTTTCCTATAAGGGGTAGTTCATGCGAGGAAAGAGATTTAGAACTTTACTCCTAATGATGAAGATCCAGGGTACCTTGACCCTCTTGATCATTAAGTTCTTCAAGTACTTCGTTTCCCATCATTCTCTATAGCTTCTTAGCTTGTATAGTTTCCTTTTTCCTAGCTTTCTGCTATTCTTGCCAATCAAGTTTCAAACTAGCTTGGCTTCTTATAACTGCTAATACCATTGATTCCTTTTTACAATCCTCTACTGCAATATAGTTGAAACAATCACAATGAACATGCATCCTTATCACATTTGGGGTTACCTAACACCACCTTTGCTCATTCTTGAACCTTCTCCTTCTGAATTTTCCTATGGTCAATAACACCTGTACCTTCATGACATTGCCTTTTCTCATCTTGATCAAGTAACTCTATGAGGATTGCTACAACTAGGGTAGGTGGATGTTGTGGATGAGATGCTCTTGAATGTCTCCTATCATTACACAACCTTGCTATTGACATTCCTCTCTTAGTCCTATGCCTTGCCGAAAGTTCACAATTTGTTTCAAAAAAGTGCCCTTGGCGGCCACAATAGTGGCATTCTCTTGTTTGAGTGGTTTGCTACTGTGCCTGAAAATTTTCTGAGGCTATCTTGCATACATTCTTCTAGGACCCATGAAGGGTCTCTAAGGCATTATGTTAGTAATAACCTGATTGATTGCATCTGGCTAAATAGGTATTGGCCTAACCTGTATCACTATCATCTGCTATGCCATCCTAATATTAGGATTATACCAACAAGTCTAGGTTGTATGGCAATTTCTTTGGCATATCTTAGTGTTAGAAAGACCTAAATCATTCATCTTATGTTCAATCTTCTTATCCAATTTGATGTGCTTTGCCTTTTTCTTATGTTTATCCTTTATTTTCTTCTTCTTATTTTGTACTGATCCTAATTTCTTGTTTTTCTTCCTGTGCATCTTGCTATTAGACTCATCATCATCAAAGTCACTGAAATCATCCTCTCATTCTGAGCTATACTCACTATCCTCATCATGACTATCACTTTCTGATTCTAAATCTGAACCTACATCAGAATCAGAATATGAAGAGTTGTCATCCTTATGGGTCTTTGATCACAATGTACCAGGCCTACTTTCTACCCTCATAATAGCCTTGATCAACATATCCAACATATTATTCTGACCCATCTGATCCACATTGGCAATGGGATTCTTGATGTTACCCCTTAGGTCCTTCATAAAATAAGTGATATGCATCTCTACTAATTGTACATCACCAGTATCCAACTTGTTCAGCAGGTTCTTAAACTTTTGGGAAAATCCTCCACCAACATATTCTTTTGATTGATCAATTGAACCGGCCTAAGAATGTTGTCTTTAAGGCATTGTATGTAGTAAATGTTGCCATACCATAGCTCACAAACCATTCCATGGCTTTTCCCGACAAGGTAGCAGCAAATTAATGCTTCTTGACTTGATCTCCCTACATCTAGTTGAATCCACGTGCTTTCCACCTTGTCTCAAATTGAGCCACATGGTAGTCAAGGTCTTTCTTCTTCCCCCCCTAAATACTTAAATGCTCCAACCTTCGGGTTGACAAGCTGATTTGGGTTCATTATGTTTTACTTTTTGGGCTTCCTCTAAGGTGGTAAAGGATTAAAATTCAAAGATTTCTATGTTGGGATTCTAACACTATGCAACATGAATTTCCTCCCCAACAATAGATGCTATAACCTTTCAAGTGCCTGTCTAAGAGGAGTATGTTGATGTTCAAGCAACAATATAGTTTCCTTATTATCTGAAAAATTTGGTATGCTGAGAGAGGGTGGAAGAGATTATCTTGAGGTGGTAGGGAAATGATATGTTGTTGAGGGACCTATAGAGGTATCCACTACACCAAAGAGTTTTGCCTAGCATTCGTAAAATGTTCTTCATCCAGCCTGCCTAAGCCCCTTGCTTCTCCTCTATCATTCACTCTTGCAAGCTGCTATTTTTGTCTTGTTAGTGCTTTCCTTAGTTCCCAAGACCCGTTTCTTCTTAAAATGGGATTGAACAAATGTGGATAATTGTCTGACATAAATACTACCCATAAAAGGCACGATGTACATCTTCAATACCATTAGCATCCTACACTCTTGCAGCCTTTTCTTGGAATAATTATTTCCACGCCTGATGCCTAGATCATGAGGATTATTCCCATGGAACAAGCAATATTGTCAAAGTGCTATGGCCTCTCAAGACCACAATAGGAATACATGATACATTGATCTGTCTGAAAACAATCGTACAATAACAACTAGCTTTGTGAATCCATCTACAGTCATGATCATCATTTAATATTTAGAAGCATTACACAAACAAGAAATAAATATTATGATTATTCATGTGACACCATTCCTCTAAAAGATAAATGATAGTTTATGGCCATGACAACTACTCCTGATCACATAACTCAAAGTACACAACATATATATTCAAGTAATAGATACAAATAAGTAGGATCAATATCAGTGACCATCTCATGGTGTTGTCTTGAAGAATATATCATTCTTGATCATACAACATCTGATCAAATACAATTTCCTAATGTTTTTAAACCTATACATTACTTTAATGGTGAAACATCATATGAAAGATAAAGTCATTTTGCACATGCTGATCCCAAAAGCCTACACGCATGCAAGTACTAAGGTATAAAATAGTATCAAATAGACAATGAAATTCAAGACCTAATAGAAATAAAGATAGGGAGGGGGGGCAAGGGATAGGGAGAGAGATATATAAAAATAGAGAAATAGAGAGTGAGAAATAGAGAGAGAGAGAGAGAAAGAGAGAAAGAGAGGAAGGGATGGAGGGAGAGAGAGAAATAGATGGAGAGAAAAAGAGAGGGAGGAAAGGAAAGATGAGAAGAGGAGAGAGAGGGGGGAGGGAGGGAGGTAGAGAGAAAAATAGAGAGAGGAAAGAAAAAAATAGAAGAAGAGGTGGGGGGAGAGAGAGAGAGAGATTTTTAAAAAAAGAGAAGGAGAATAAAGAGAGGAAGGGATAGAGAGAGTATGTATATATATATATGTTTGTGGTGTGTGGGTGTGTGAAAGATAAAGTAATTTTGCACATGATCCCAAAAGCCTACATGCATACAAGTACTAAGGTATAAAATAGTACCAAATAGACAATGAAATTCAAGACCTAATAGAAATAAAGATAGGGAGGGGGAGCAAGGGAGAGGGAGAGAGTTATATAAAAATAGAGAAATAGAGAGAGAGAGAGAGAGAGAGAGAGAGAGAGAGAGAGAGAGAGAGCTAAAAAAAGAGAAGGAGAATAGAGAGAGGAAGGGATAGAGAGAGAGTATATATATATATATATATATATATATATATATATATATATATATATATATATAGAGAGAGAGAGAGAGAGAGAGAGAGAGCCATGCTATGGAAAGTGAAGATGGCCTGAGACCTTGACATGGAGCTACAACAAGAAATCATAGTGAGGTGGAACTGGGAGACTGCCTCTAGATTTGAAGAAGTCAAAGAGTAGACTGAACCATACTTGAAGCAGATGAGAGCCAAAGGATTCCAAGAATTAAAGAATGGAGTGAAGTCGACTGGAGAAGAACTAAGAAGCCAAGAAAAGAATAAGCAAGTGAAAAAAGGAAAAAGGTTCTGATCATATAAAGATGAGAAAGAAGAAAAGGGAGCGTATGATCTCATTCTAGAAAAGAGTTCTCATCCCCCTAATAAAAGGGATGATTGCTACTACTCAAACTGGTATCCTAAAGACTACTACTATGAAGGCTACCCTAAAGACCAATACATCTACAAAAAATATCCTCTTGAGGGAGATGGATACTACTACCTTGAAGATTTTTCCATTGACTACCACCTCAAAGGAGAATACCTCTACACCAACTACCCCTAACTTGAAGAATGCCAAGTCCAAGAAGAGGAAGAAATGATTGAGTATGATGTGAATGGAGAAGGATGGAGAATGGATGTCCATCTTTTATTTTCAAAATTTTCCTTCTCTTGAGACCTGCCTTTAGTGTGCAATGCACTAGAAGACTTGTTGGCTCCATTGTTCTATTGATTCACATCTTCCATAAGCAAAGTGATCTCCACATCAAAGTGTAGCAACAATGCATTAAAGTTGCTCATGGTTGTCCTGAATGTATCCAAACTTTAAGGCAAAGTGTATAGAAAGAAAGTTTCCTTGACCCCCCATCATAGAACAAAATAACCATTACACACACATAAAACAAAAAACAACCATCTGAATGGGACCCCCAAAAGAAATATATAATTATGAATGATCAAAAATTACATTCATATGTATCAATAAAGATTATCCCTCTTAAAGTCTTGGTGATTACGGAAGTGATCCATAGATAGAGATTCATCTACAAAAGTATTGGGAGGACTTTGGAAAAACTGTAGGCAACACATCCTCTCCATCAATACAAGATATCTACTAGGCAATTTAAAATCTGAGATCGCCTAATCAATGATCTCATATTGAAACTCGCCGAAGCATCGTATGTGTTCTATAGACCTGAGCAAAATATAGATAGTTCTGAAAAGCTTGGCTAGCAATCATCCATTACCCTAGAATCAGTTGCCAATTGATTTGAGTTAAGGGGGATGAGGGATAAAAGTGGTATGAGAGGGAAGAGGAAAAAGTAAAAGAGGATGAAGGGATGGGTAAGAAAATTTATAAAATGAAGAATGACCTAAAGAGGGACTACCTAAAAATATAGGGGAATCAATTAAAAAGGATGTTAATAAATATGTTGGAAAAGTGGAAGGAATAACTATAGATGGGGAAGGGCAAGAGGGAGGAGGGAAAAATACATGATCCTCAATAAAATAACACTAAGTGAAAATACGGATTTGAGGAGCACCTTGGGGTTGAAAAAGAAGAGGTAAAATAACTTGTGAATTAGATTGATAAAGGGAAAGATAGGCTTCGTATCTATGGGCCATCTGATGATAATAAGATAAACAAGGCACTGATGGACCTAAGACAGATCTATGATGATACACATCAAAGAAAGATGAATCAAAAGGAGGTTGTTTTGAAAGGTGGACTAAGAGTTCTACCATCATTTGGTTAATATTTTTCACATGAATAGAAGCTTTGTTCTGGTGCAGATTTAGGATCACAAAATCAATCATGATATGACAAGAAGTCTCAAGGGAATCAGTCACTTTGGAGGAATATTTCTAGAATATTTGATATATTTACAACTCCAAATATTTGATATATTTACAGCTCCAAATCTCTGATCAACAAATTATCTTGCAAGTACATATAAGACATAAGCATGGTATCTGTAGTTATAGAATCTTCAAAAACCCTTCTAGCCACTTTAGTCAAAAATTCAAAAGACCAAGCTCCACTCCAACCATCTTGTAGAAGAGACAAATCCATCATTAAAAGCTTAATATAGAATGTTATCTTGTGTTGTTGATAGTGAACAAAGGAGTGGTTTGGAGGAACAAAATCCTAAACTGCTCAAATGAAGACCACAACAAATCCATTAACAAATTCATTGATAACTGAAGTCTTTTCACCTTAGCTTGGAATAAAGGGCATAATCTGATATTCCTTTGAAGGACCACTAAATCTATAGGGGATAAGGAAGGACCTCGCTGCATAAGACTCTCTGAAGTAGAGCGGACTGAGCCAATTTTTTCTTAAGTTGTTGAATTTGAGTATTGCTATATTCTATGATATTATTAGCTGATGTAAGCTCTTTTGTTTGGGCAGCTATCAAAGCTTTTAATGGTGCACAAATCAGATGTTATATGCGTACATAGCAAGCAGCGGAATGTCCCCAAGAACAAAGAAATCTACTTTAAGCTGAAAATTTCAGAGAATAGACTTGCACGACATGAGGCAAAAAGACCAATTGGATACAATCTCTCCCCATGCCTTGTGTGAGTGATCCACAAAGCATATATTTAATAATTTATTCATCTCTAAAATTAAAAATAGCCCAATTTTACAAATAGCATGCTTTAGCTTTTGTCATTACTTTTGTTCAAATAAAGAATAAAGTGGTTGGGCAGCCCAAAAGTCAGAGAGTGCCCAGATACAATGTCCAATAATGAATATTTAAACCGTGCGTCCATGCACATACAAAATAATAGATATATGTAAGGGCTTCAATAAATAAGCACGCCTAAATAAATATTAGCGCCACGCCTAAGACACACACCCATTAAAAATGATAATTTCTTTTAACTAACTTGAATACATGCTATCACCCAGTGCTTCCCAGCGCTACTATCGCCTGTTGTGCACATCAACTAAAGCATTCACAATTGTTAGAAAATAATGAAATTAAATTGACAAAAGTGAATACCTAGCAGTATTTAGCTAAAAAATAAATAAATAGGTTGGAACTCTATCCTAACCTTAATTTAATACGAGTGCGCACTCTAAACTCATAGACATTGTTACGCAAGCAGTGATCGAGAGCAAGCCTCTCTCACAACCCAATAATGAGACGTTAAGGAGAGCAAGCGGTGATCGAGAGCAAGCCTCACTCACAACCCGATAACGAGACGTTAAGGAGTGCCAGTTGGGGTAATTGACTTTGTCGGATGTACAACACAGCTTGAAAAATTCAAATATTTGACAAAACACTACAAACCACACACAAAAACAAGACAACACACAATGCCTCTTGAAGCTCAAAATAACTAAAAATCCGAATGTGGGTAGAGCATCACACAACCACAACACAACAAAAATACCAACAATTCGAAAACAAACCAAGTGAGATATATTTTCGTACCTTAACAACCTTGAGCCCATGCTCGGCGCTTTGACACCCAAAAGCTCCAACTTCCAAATTGGCATGACAAGAGCTCACTCTAACATGCGATCCTCCACTCTCCTCTCTCCTATAATACAATTGTAAGCAAGGGGGAAGGCCCCTAACTCTCCATTCTCATCTCCTTATATAGTTTTCTATCCACACTCACACACATTAGGCTTTTTGCTTTCAGCTTTTGGCTTTTGCTTTTCTACTACTTTTCACTATTTTTGTTTTTTCTGCCCTATGCCTATTTGCAACTTGTTTGGATCATAACTTCGTCATTTGAACTTCGAATATAGTTGTTTGGGTACTCAAAATAATCAGAACGCATCTGGTCAACAAGCAACCATGGGTAGAATTACGAAAATCCTTTAAAAATGGACAAAAATACTGATATTCGTAAATCACATCATTGTTCTCCATCTTTTGTCTCGAATGACTTATTCCCTTCCTTGGCCTATTGTTCTTGTAATTGCACACACTTTCAGTACACATGTCCTCTTTTCCTTCAAGAAATAATCGTTGACGATGTAAAACATATGATCTTTTCCTTTGATCCCTTGAGTCTTCAAAATAAATATTCTCTGGATATGAACCTATTCTCTATGCAGTGTGCCCTAGCAAGGATATGGTTTTTTGAAATGAACTCTGTGCCCAATCATTCATGATTTGAAATAATATGCAAAGTTGGATCCATGATATGCAACAAATCAATCAATGTTCTACACAAAAATTATGAATGCATTGAAGAAGTTGTGCCTAGCCTATCTAGATGTGCTTGTGCATCATGCAAAATGCAAACAAAATTTCTTGATTAATTTAAATTTTCTTATCCTCACCTCTCAACTCTCATAAAAAAGATATGATATACTCTGCTCCACCCATCCAAAATCTCACAATCACTCAAGAATTTGATGGTCCTCTCAAGATGTTGACCATATATGAACAACCCATCTCACAATTGATGGCGTCCTTCACGACCCTCTAAACTCACCCAACCTCCTTACACAACCAGAGGTTCCTAATTTTGTGATGAGCATCCTAAATATCGTGCGTACAAGAAATGTGCATGCTCAATGACAAGTGCTCTCTCATGTGCGCGTGCATCTAAAACTTATTGCATATAGCTGCAGCGGACCTCATGCCTTGCTAGTGCTCAATGATGGTGCAAAACGTGTATAATCCCAACCCATGGCATGGAAGCATTTGATAAGAACAAGAGACGACCCCCGAGCATAGTGCATCAACAAGTGCAACGTGAAGTGCTCGTGAACCCCTAATCCCCGTGATATGCAAAAGTCTCGACAAGAAAACATATCTAGCTCCTCAGTGTTCAGTAGCTATTGACAAACACAAGCTTCATCCTATTCAAAAAAATACCAAGCTCGACCAAGGCTATCAAGTTCCACACTCAACAATTCAAACAAAATGACAGAAGCAAATCCTAGGCAAAACAAACACAAGAAATCCAACTACGAAACAACAAAACAAACTGTCACACAAACAACTAAGCTAGCAAAAATCAAACGTAACTGTAATTTGACTAGGGCTTTTCAGTTTCAAAAAAATGCTTGACATATTTAGCCCTCCCCCTAGTCTGCAAACATTCATGTGCAGCAATTGCTTTAATAAAACGATGCAACATTTATAAGCCAATCAAAAATCAAATCCAATGATCTATCCAGAATCTTCTCAACAAACACAAATGGCACATTTCTCTCAAACAACTCCTTTACAGGTAGACAAAACTCATCCATGAAATTCTCATCAAAATCCTTGAGACAATCCTCTCCATCTAAGGAAAATACATCATCCTCCAAATTCTTCAAATCCCTTAAATCATAACCACACTAAAAAATGTTCAAATCCCACAAATCCCAACCATAATCCAAAATCTTCATATCCCATCCATCTTCCCTAGGAAAAACCATGTTATTTTTAGAGTCTCTAAATAAAGTTTTGACCCTTTCTTTGTTGCCAATCTCAAATTCATCCACTGATTCATCTACAACTTCTCCTAAAGATACTATGCAAGGATCTTCCAACTCAATATCCAAATCAAACAAAACATCAAAAGGAGTGAACTCGAGACTCATAACACCACAAGAACCAACAACATCCACAAATGGGGTCACTTCATCATCAACAATACAAGACTCCATCGAGTCTTTCACAAACAAAGAGTGGTAAACACCTTCCATAGTATCCTTACAAGAAGCCTCACAAGAAACTGAAGAAACATTCACCTCTACATCATCACAAATAACATCTTCACAATACAACAATTTTGGGTCTAAAACCTCAACCAAAGACTCCTCAACTACCGAATCCCCAACTACCTCCTCACAAATACCTTTCAACTCTATTTTCTTGACTTTAAACCGCTCTCCCCTCAAATTCTCAATTATTTTTAAAGCCTTACTCAAATTCTCTCTCAAATCCTCATCAATGTCACTCTCAAGATCCTCAAAACCCCAATCAGAATCATCACAAATCCTAGGAGAACTCAAAGAAACTGAAAGACTATCAGATGAAGTTTTCTCTTCGATGTTGTTGCCTAAACCAACCAAACAATCATCCACACAACTATCAAGAAACATGAGGTTAGGTCTACTCAAAACAACATCATCAACACCACAACCAAAAGCCTCTCTAAGGCTACTTAAACCATCACCAACCAACTCACAAGACTCATCAGAGTCAACAACACCAACACCAAAATCACAACATGAGTCAGAACCTAGAACCTCTATACTCTCTTGATCATCAAACTCACAACAAATCTCAACAAACTCATCAGGCAACAAATTCGAACCCTTACCTTCATCTTGAAAACTTACAGTTTCTAAGCCCTCCCTCTCATAGTTTTCCAAAAGACTCAAAAAATCATCCTCTATTCTCTCATCATCTTTCAAACAATCAGATCCATCTATACTATCACCAAGGAAAACAAGCTCACTCTCTAAATTGTCTTTACTCTCTTCAACACTGCCATGACTATCAGAACTTTCATCACACCTTCCCTCATCGGAAATATTAAAACTTTCTTGACTCTCATCCTCTCCCAAAGAACATGAAAAATCTTGGTCCTTAAAACAATATGGTCTCTCCTTTTCTTCTTTACAACTTAGATCCATCTCTAGCTTATCTCTATAGTCCTCAAGCTCCAAAGTATCATCAATCGATCCCTCTTCTTTAGTTAAATCTCTAATCACTGGACTAGAAGCATCCATGGTCAATGGGTATGAATTCACACTCCTAGACTCTTCACTCCAATCAGTCAAACAAGTATTTTTCTCCTCAAGCACCCTAGGGAGTTTCTCCTCACATACATCAATTGATTTCTCACAAGTCAACTCATCTCTCCTAAATAGAGAATATAGTATACCTCTCTCAGGATAGACAAAACTAACTCTCTGCTCCTCAAAAACATTTCTCTCAACTTGCCTTGAACTCAACCTTTCCCTTGGTTCATTAAACCCTAACTCTTTTTTTCTTTTGGTCTTCCTCTCTTGATATTGAGCTATTTTCACCATTTCCTCAAAAGTCTTAGGGTTTTTTACCTCTAATTTCACTCTCCAATCTTCTAATTTCAACCCATTTACAAAATACATTATCTTCAACATAACTGGGGCTATCTCACCTTGTAAAAATGTTAAACTCCATCGATTCCACAATCTTTTAAACTCCCTAGCAAAGTCCTGAACACACTGATCATCTTTTTGAACACAAGTTTCTATTTTTTCCCATATCTCACTTTGACTTTCTCTTTTTTTAAACCTAGATAGATATGCATTTTTAATGGTCTCATAGTCCAAATTTTGTCTGCTAAATTTCAAGCTTCTCTCAAAGTCAAGCGACCAATTTCATGCTTCTCCCTACAATTGATATCTAAAAATCTGGAGTTTATCCTCAAGATTAGTCACTCTCTCTATCAAACAACACAGCTCTATTTTTTCTAAAAATCTTTCGGGATCTTCAGCATGATTACCATGGAACTTGAGAAAATTATCAACCATTTTCAACAATCACAAAAAATCAAAACAAACTCACATTCAAAATAACAACAATGTCAATTTTGGCACTCCTCAACGGTGTCGTGCTGCTGCGCATCCGAGCCGTAAACACCTCCATTTTTGTTGTGCATTTGTGTTATCTTTTTGCGTGTGATTCATTGTGTGTGATTGATGCATTAAGATAATCCGTACCCACATCTAATGTACATACTCCACTTATGTGTTTGTGTTTATGTGTGTTTCAGTTTGTATGCATGTTGTATGTGTGACAGAAAAATATTAAAAACTGATGCCAAAGGACATTATCAAGCTGATAATTTCAATGATGATCTCTAAGAAAAGTGCAGGAAATCGTGGAATCAAAGGAGGCGGAGTAGAAGCTAACATTAATAAAGATTGATTCTTCCCTCCTGAATATGCTAGAATTCGCCATGCCAATGAAGTCAAGACTGCAAAGAAAGGAGGGGATACGGAGAATGCGGACATGAGGCGGATGGGGGAGATGAACCAGAGAGCTTTGTGACATCGAAGGTCATTGAAGCATTGAATCAGATCATGCTATCGTGCTATTTTTTTCTGATGCTTGTGGTTCATGTCATCCATGGCTGAACTTATGGACCTTGCTTCGATTGGATCACAACAGAAATCCTTTGCTACATCTGATTTCAAATGTTGGTTATAAATTGGTGCATTTGATACCATGGATTCATGGGAGAAACCATTGAGGTAGTAAAAGAGAAGGCTTTCTGTTTGAAAGTTGGAGGGAAAGATAAAAAGCTTTGTACTTTCAGAATAGCCTTACGAATGCTATGTTGAGATTGCGGGGGGGGGGGGGGGGGGGGGGGAAAGCTAAGAAAATGGGATATTTTTGAAAGGGCTATGAATGGCAGGCTTCCATGGAAGAGGGAGGGAGCAACCAAACCATGGAATGGAGGGTAGCTTCAACAGCTTATCAAAGGGATTCAACATCGACAAAATTTGTGAACTCCAAAATCAATGATCAGAAGAAGAGGCGGTTGAATCTTGTATTGGTCTTCCTCCTCGAAGCAATATAAAAGGAGGAAAAATCAGAGGGATCGGAAACAACTCTGACACGAAGGGGAAGGAGAGGGGAATCAAAGGCTCTGCTTGCAATAGATGAACGAGCTTCAGATTGGAGAAAAGGGAGCACAAAGCTAAGGAAGAATAGAGGATTATAAGCAACTTGTCACGGAGAACAGCATGATTGGCTTTTATCTTCCTCTTCATGTTCCGCACTGGCCATGGTTGATGTGGGCGAACTGAATAGGGAAGTCTTTCTCTCTCGATAAAACCACAACGATGGAGAAGGAAGCAGC
Source organism: Lygodium microphyllum (assembly GCF_053477565.2). NCBI lineage: Eukaryota > Viridiplantae > Streptophyta > Polypodiopsida > Schizaeales > Lygodiaceae > Lygodium > Lygodium microphyllum. The sequence goes on from NC_141143.1 coordinate 81,613,082, forward strand.
GGCAAGAAGACATAAGACCGTAATTAAATCATGGACGTTATAACAATTCAGGCATCATCAATTCGCCAATCTTGACAACGTTACTGCTCGCATCTTCATTCTCACTGTCATCTGCTGCTCCTTCATCATCGTCTTCTTCTTCTTCCTCCTCAGATGTATCAAGAAGCGTGTCTTATAACAACCAAGCTCTCCTCATTGACGGCCAGTGATCATAAGATATCCGGAGGCAGACATAATAAGTCCATTCCATATGGACATTTAAAGTGCTGCGACACCTTCGTCAGAGTTTCTATTGCATCTATTAAGAAGAATTGTTAGTTCTAACAGCAACGGAGAGGAGATGAGGAGGATAACGAAGTTCAATTGAAGCTCGAAGCGAGTGAAGGAGTCAACATAAAGCTACAGACGTATGCAACTGCTGCCTACGACATCAAGGGTTTCCCCAGCCTCTACTTCTTTGTCATCAGATTTATTGTGGTTCTATTACAAGCCTTCCTTTTTCAACTTCTGTTGCTTATCATTTTTCTTCCGTGTGCTCTGGACCTTCTTATCCCAAAGGATCAATGGTAGTCTCTCTGAACAACAGAAAGAGATCACAGAACCAGAATTTCCTGCAACTGAAACTGTAAGGATTTTTATGGAGTTTGAACGTGCTAAACAAGCTATTAAGGCATTGATGAACTTGAATGGGAGATTGTTTTTGGGGATAAAGTTGTAGCAGCCAGTTTCTATGATGAAGAGAGGTTCAATGTGAATGAACTGGAACTACTTCCTGAAGAGATACCAGCACTGGTGGCTTCTTGATCAGACTCTCTGAATGTTGACTTGCTAGATGTTCAAGGACTTGACAATGCTGTGTTTGGCTGTACAACCTGGCGTCTCTAAGTCTGTCCAATCTCACAACTTGCCGTTGGGAACTTTAAAGGCATCCTTCATATTTGGGATTTAGAGCAGCTGAACATGCCTATAATGGTGAAATAAAACTGTTTGATTTGAAGATGTGTAGAGTTAGATGTGAAACCAGCACAGATAATGAGATACTACAGATTTTTCTAAACATGGACCTCATGTAATTTACTGGACAAGCAATATAGCGAACTTTGGCATCAAAAATTTGATTTCTTCTTGTTAGCTTTTTCCCTTGTTGCAACTTGAACTCCGTGTTCATCAGCTCTTACTCGAAATCTACGACATTTCTGGTGAACCCGACGTGAAAGTGTTGCGTCAATTTCTAGCAAGATGGGAGACTCGCAAGAAAAGATAACAGATGACAATGTCATGAAGAACCTGTTTCAGTCATTTACAACCTATATGCAACAGCAAGCTCACGCGAAACGTGATAGTGATGCCATGGATGCCTTGAAAGCTGTCCAACAGGAGATGAAGCAGTTCAATGGCCAACAAGTGTCAACTTACCTGCATTTATATGAAGAAAAGATGAAGTTTTTTGGGGTTTCTCAAGATGTTTGGAGCCGCTACTTCTTGCGGATCGTGGTATGCGCTCTTGAAGTCCGAATTTCAGAAATTCAAGGAACACATGCTAGTTGGGCAGAGTTTAAGAAGGCATTAAAAGATGAATTTTTCTTGGAGGATACAGGTCTTATGAACCGCAGGAATTTCTTAGCATGGGTTTCTATCCCTAATAAGGGACTTTCAGTTACCGCTCTTCTGCGAGAATTTGAGAGCCGCTATGATCAGTTGGATGGAACTGAGCAGCAAGCTTTGGAGATACAAAAAGTGTAATTATTTTTACAAGCCGCTGATGCTGATTTATAGGAAAAGTTGGATGATCTTTTGGAAGATCAAGCTACTGATTCAGGTTTAAAGACCGAGTGGAGACATGTCATTGATGCTGTGAATGCTCTTGTTAAGAAGCAGCGCAGGAGAGTACGATTGCATCGTAATACAGGATCTGCTTCTGAAAAATCCTTGGAGACCTCTTCTTCTACCCCTGCTGCAAGTTCTATGCCTAAGCCTACTCCTCCTGTTGTAAATCCACCAGTTCCTGCTGTCAAGATTATGGGAGAGAAGGAAGGAGTCTCACTTGTAGCTTTCTTGCTTGCACAACGGGGGAATACACACAAGGGTGGAGGCTGAAAACAGTTTTCCTCTTCTTAGTTGTGTAAGCCAAAAGAACTCTCATACAAAGAAATAGAAGAACCCTATATATGGGTCTCAAACCAAACTCAACTAACTAAGGTGGCATACTAACCAAGACACAAACTAGAGTAGATAAGGATAGCTGTCATCTAGCTATTATTCATGGGCGGTGTACCAACCGCGTCTACAACTGACAAGTCGGTGACATAAATGCACAACGGTCACCCTGGCATATCACGAGTGGAGCTCGATATCTCAACACTCCCCCTCGAGCTCAATCCCAATTCCTGCACACCAAGCAGGTCTCTGAACTTGCGCAGCTTCTCTGCGCCCAATGCCTTCGTGAATATGTCAGCTACCTGATCCTCTGTGCTGACATAAACTAGATCAATAAGACCTAGTAAAACCCTCTCCTGGACATAGTGATAATGCACCTCAATGTGCTTTGTTCTAGCATGATAGACTGGGTTATTTGCCAAGTGTATACTGCTCATGTTATCACAATAAATGACAAGTGGCCCATCTGTAGACTGATACATATCACAAAGTAGCTTATGCAACCAAGCTACCTCACATGCAGCCATTGCTGCACCCCTGTACTCGGCCTCTGTGCTCGACAAGGCAACTGTAGGCTATTTCTTGCTGCTCCAAGTGACTGCAGCACTCCCAAAAGAGAACACATATCCACTGGTAGATCGTCTATCAAAAATACTACCAGCCCAATCAGCATCAGTGTATCCATGTAACTGTATCTAAACCCGAGTCTCATAAAATAGTCCATACTGCAATGTGGACTTCACATACCTGAGTATGCGTCTATCCGCATCCAAATGCAGTTTCCTTGGAGCCTGCATAAACTGACTTACTAATCCAACAGAATGCTCAAATCTGGCCTGGTAATAGTCATATAAATCAAACTTCCTACTATGCGTCTGTACATAGTAGGGTCTTTGAGAAGCTCACCTGCATCTATGCTCAGCTTCACATTCTGCTCCAAAGGAACTGAAATAGGCTTACAGCCTGTCATCCCATATTTGGACAGCATGTCCAATCCATACTGCCTCTGCAAGAGCTGTATCCCACTTGGTGATCTAATCACCTCAATGCCCAAGAAATAACGCAGCTCTCCCAAGTCCTTCATCTCAAACTTTTGCTTCAATAACATTTTCACATGAAGGATATCTTCATCACTGTCACCTGTCATAATCAAATCATCAACATAAATGACAAGGAGCATAATACCCTTCTCTGTTTTTCTCACATAAAGTGAGAAATCTTCCTTGGAAATTTGAAAGCCAATAGTGACAAGATACTGTCCTATCTTGTCAGACCATGCTCTAGGTGCTTGCTTCAAGCCATACAATGCTTTCTTCAACCTGCAAACAAACTCAGGATGAACAGCATGCACATAACCTAGTGGCTGCTCCATATATAGCTCTTCTTGCAAATCACCATGCAAGAAGGCATTCTTTACATCCGTCTGATGTAAAGACCATTCCTTTGATGCAGCCATAGCAATGACTGCTCTTACGGTTACCATCCTTGCAAACGGACTGAATGTTTCTTCATAGTCAATGCCATATGTTTATGTATACCCCTTGACTACTAATCTTGCCTTGTATCTGTTCACAGAACCATCTGCATTGTGCTTCACCTTATAAACCCACTTACAACTAATTGCATTCTTACCTTTACGCAAAGGTACCAATTCCCATGTAGCATTTGCTTCCAAGGCATCCATTTCTTCATCCATGGCTTTCTCCCATATTTCTTTTCCCATGTCTTACTCAAAAGAAGTGGATTCTGGTTCATGTATCACTTTGACCATATATGCGTAGTGAATGGCTGTAAATCCATCATATTTCAGCCTATCCATAGGATACCTAGCTCTCGTAGATCTGCGCAAAGTAGGTCCACTCCCAGGTGCTCTCAAAACATCCCTGGTCTTCCTTACTCCAGGTGTAACAATAGAAGGAATACCCAACTCATCATCAATGCTCTGTTCTGAGCCACTGGATTCACCATCCACATAAGAGTGACCTGCATTCACATCAAACATGGGCTGATCAACCTTCTCTTTTCCTTTTCGTGATACCTGCATACCACTATCTGCATTGCTTTGAGAAGATTCTCCTGATCTTAATCTGCCTGTCCATGGCGAAGAATGTGAACCACTACTAGAGGACGCTCCAGGTCCACTAATATTTTGTGACTGCTGATGTGAATTCTGTGCAGCATTACCATTTTGTGCATCTACATCATCAATCACATTTACTGGTTTATACCAGCTACTCATCTCATCAAAAACAATATCTCTGCTCACTGTAAACTTACGAGTAGAAGGGTTATAGCATCTATACCCTTTTTGCTGCAGAGAGTAACTAATAAAGATGCACTTCTCAGCTTTTGGATCCAACTTGGATCTCAACTCATATGGCACATGTACATAGGCAATGCAACCAAAATTTTTCAAATGAGAAATATCTGGTTTCCTACCAGTATACCTCTCCTCTGGAGTCATTCCATGTATTGCTGCAGTGGGAGTCCTGTTCATTATGTAGACTACTGTAGCAAGTGCTTCAGCCCAATAAAAATATGGCAAGTCTTTCTCATTGAGCATGGCACGAGATACCTCTCCAATATGCTTGTTTTTCCTTTCTACAATTCCATTTTGTTGTGGGATATGACTGCATGAATATTGCTGCTTTATGCCATGCTCCTGCAGGAACCTTGCAAACTCATTTGAGAGGTACTCTCCCCCTCCATCTGACCTTAGGCATTTTATCTGCAGGCCTGTTTCTTTTTCAACCATAGCTTTAAGAGTTTTGAAATGCCCAAAAACTTCACTTTTCTTTTTCATAAAATACACCCAAACTTTTCTGCTATAGTCATCAATAAAAGTGACAAAATAATGACAGCCTCCAAGAGATGCAACTTTAGTAGTCCACACATCAGAGTGGATTAATTCCAATGGCTTCTCACTCTCTTGAACATGTCTAGGAAATGGTTTCCTTGCATGTTTTCCAAATTGACAGGCTTCACATACCTTATGCATTTCTGCAACCTTGAATTTGGGCAATCCTACAACAATATTTTGGGCTTGCATTGATTTAAGTTATTGTACATTAACATGACCAATGCGTTTATGCCAGATATCAATATCTGCAACTACACCAGTCCCATGTGCAAACATTGTTGCACTCAATTCAGACATGTCTGCATCCAACGTAAACATTCTGCCCTTCTTCTTTCCTTTTGCTATCAAGCGACCTTTATTTTTCATATCCTCAACAAAGCATCCATGAGGATTAAATCTGACCTGCAAGCCCTGCTCAACCATTTGACCAACAGAAACCAGATTCTTGGTGATATTCGGGACATGAAATACATCGGACAAGTATTTCTTTTTCCCATCCTGCATAGACAAATGAATTTTTCCAATCTGCACAATAGGATGTGCAGTATCATCACCAGTCTCCACAAATCCTGGTTTTTCCATTTTCCTTGCATCCTCCATCCATTCTGCATGACATGTCATGTGGTTTGATGCACCTGAGTCAACATACCACACATCGTTTCTTCCTTCTGCACTTGTCACAGAATTGTTCAAGTGCTGCACCATAAACAAATGCTCATTTCTGTCATCACCCTGTCTACTAGAAGATGCATAATTTCCTTGTTGTAATTTCCCATTCATGATGTCATTCTGCTTTTTATAGCAGTCTTTAGCCATATGACCCATTTTACCATAGTAGTAGCATTCAACATTACTGTTTGCATTTTGGACTCTTTGCCATCCACCACGACCTCTTTGGCTCCCCCTGCCTCTAGAGTTACCACGTCCTCCTCCATAGGACTGGTTTTCTTGAGTTTGCTGCATATTCTGATTTCTACCATGGCCTCCAAATCGGCCTCCTCTACCTCTGCCTCTACCTCTTCCAGCATTTGAGTAGAAGACTGCTTCTTTTGAAGTTCCTTCTGAAGAAGATGCACCACCATTTCTCTGCTCCTCAGAAATTAGAAGAGCAATCAACTCCTCAAAATCAGGAAATCTTTCACGGACAGAAATGGATGTTCGAAACTATGCATAATCCTTTCCTAGACCATTCAAGGTCACAGAAACTAAATCATCATCTTCCACTGGCGACCCAATGGAAGCAAGTGCATCTACAATCTTCTTCACCTTCATGTGGTAGTCATTGATGCTCATATTTTCTCTTTACACATTATGCAACTCTTGCTTGAGCTGCATTTTCCTAGCTTGAGTATTTGTGCTATACATTTTTGACAAAGTATCCCATGCCTCCTTTGGCGTACTTGCATCCTGAATATGCACAATCATAGAGTCTGAAATACTGATAGACAGCCAGTACATAACTTTCCTGGCTCTCTCATTCCATGCTTTAAATGCCTGCATTTGCTGTTGATTGGGAACATCAGGAAGAACTGGTTCTTCTTCATTTCCTGCAACAAATTCCCAATATCATTTCCCCATAAGGAAATTCGTCATTCTAAACTTCCATGCTTGGAAGTTGTTCTTGTCAAGCTTTTCAGTGACAATTTGTGAGAGAGAATCAGATGCCATTACAGAATACTGCAAAAAATTCTGTCACTGCAAAAAACACAGCTTCACCCTCACAAGGGCAAATCTGCAAAACTGGCGAAAGTGGTATTTGACCACACAGTCACTTCCTAGTGACGATTTTGCATCAACAGGCAACAGGGATGATTCTGTAACTCCCAATGTCTCTGCGCACAAGCATACGATGCAATTTCTGCAGTAACTTTTCACCGACCTGTAGAAAAGTGACTGCACAGCATAAAACTGGGCCTTTTCTTGAGTGCGTCAGAAAACTTCCGCCTCCAAAACAGGCCCCGAAATGGCCTCAAATCAAAAAAACAGGGTTGCCTAGGGCTAAAGCCCTTACAGCAGCATATACTGCCCTCTTGCTTCACCGCGAAGGGTGTCTCAACCTGAGACAATGCACTCTTGCAATTTCCGGCTGTGCTACCTGCAGAGATCTGCTCCCAAAACAGAAAATGAAAGCAACACTGCTCCTCTTACCAAAACACCGCGAGCTTGGCTTGCTTTCTTGAGCTCCTTACCACGAACAAGGCTTTGATACCATGTCAAGATTGTGGGAGAGAAGGAAGGAGTCTCACTTGTAGCTTTCTTGCTTGCACAATGGGGGAATACACACAAGGGTGGAGACTGAAAACAGTTTTCCTCTTCTTAGTTGTGTAAGCCAAAAGAACTCTCATACAAAGAAATAAAAGAACCCTATATATGGGTCTCAAACCAAACTCAACTAACTAAGGTGGCATACTAACCAAGCCACGAACTAGAGTAGATAAGGATAGCTGTCATCTAGCTATTATTCATGGGCGGTGTACCAACCGCGTCTACAACTGACAAGTCGGTGACATAAATGCATAACGGTCACCCTGGCATATCACAAGTGGAGCTCGATATCTCAACACCTGCTGCTCCAGTGCCCTTATCCGTAGATGATGTTATTAAAGGCTTGGCAGATTTGATAATTGAAGCAGTCAAAGCTGAAGTTGGAAAGTTAAAGGAGCAACTTATGTCAGTACTCTGTTGTAGCACCTGCTCCAGCGACTGCTTTTCCAGCTGGCCAAAGAAAAGGGAGACGATGTATTTGGTGCGATAGTACAGAGCACCAACACTGCAGAGATTGTGATGCTTTTCAGGAAGCGCGTAAGAAGAATGTAGTGTTCTGGGGACAAGATGGGAAGATATGGCTGACAGAGACTGGTACTCCTCTTGACACGAACTTTGGTAAGGGAGGCATGAACAAGCTCGTTGATGATATGGCTGCGCGATCATCTTATGTGAGTGTTAGAGGAGATGCTTCAGCTTATGGAGTCCAGCTTAAGCAGAAATCAGATGGAGACTCTGCTTTATGGTCCTCTGCCTTAGAGATAGCGACAAGAGGGAAAGTTCAGGCATCCACTATGACTTGTGTGGGCTCCAACATTCGAGGAGAAACGAGATGGGATTCTTCTGTTGACATGTATTCTATTTTTGCTTATATGGCGAAAACACAGGGTTTAGATGCCATGGTTGAGGAAAAGAGAAGAAGAGATGAGGAGGTCTCAGCACCTCCAAAAAGACTAGAGGGGGTGACTTTGTTTCACCACCTGTTACAACTCCACCTATGACGAGTTCTCCAGCTCAATCAAGTCCTGAACAACCTATGGGAGACAAGCAGATGAAAGAGAAGAGGCAACCAAGAAAGGAGCCAGGATTCAAGCTCTTGTCAGACCTTGATATGCAGACGGATATGAGTAAGATTTTTCATGAAAGAATTTTGAATAGTGAAGTCACTTTTACTGTTGGACAAGCTCTTGGGATTGCTAGAAGAGAAATACAGGATCAGATGCAGGATCTTTTACGGAGGAAACGACATGCAATGGAAGGACCTGCTTTACAGGGATTATGGCATGGAGCTCTTGGGGAAGAGCATGATGATGCAGTGATGGTTGAGAATGCTTCTGTCAATCCGCAATTAGAGAAAATAGTTCAGCCTATGCAGTATGAAGATGATGATACCCCTATCCTCATTCCTCGCAGCCATTTTTCACGCAGTCATTGGGCTAGAGCAACCATTGAGACGGTGGTAAGGATTGGAGAGAAACAGATTCCTTTGGTCGCTTTAGTCGATTATGGTTCCGAGATTAATCTTATTGCTCGAGGTGTTTATGAGAGTGGCAAGTGGCCTATGGATGTAGAGCATGGCTGGCGCATGAGAGCCGCCAATAATACTTCTGGTGATATGTATGCTGCTTGTCCGAGCATCAGAATTTCTATTGGTAATGTTGAAGAGGATTATCATTGCTTTGTTCAGGATTCTTGCTCTTATCCGATTATTCTTGGATAGCCTTTCATTACAGAAGCAAGAATGGAGACGAAAGTGATGGATGACGGCTCAGCCTATGCACGGATACGCAGTAAGGATGGTATGCCAACTGTTCAGTTTATGACTGTTGGGGTAAATCATCCGAGAAACAGGGACTCCTTGCATGAGGCACCACTACTTGCGAAGGAGTTGGATTTTCATTAGGTACCGCTGTCTTGCGAGACGCCAGTGGTACGGAGCGTAGAAAAGAGGAGATCTCGCCTCCTGGCAGCCAGTCTTTCTTCACTAATTTTGTTGGTTTTTCTTCGGATAGTTCAGTGAGTTATCAGAAAAATTCAGATTTGTCTAGAGCTGCTAGGCAGTACATTGGTCGTAAGGAGAAAGAGTTGAAGATTGCAGGTATTTTGCAAGCAAAAGAGCATGTAGATGGGCTGTATGAAGGGATGTCTTATGCGGATACATTGTCTGAGATGGGAACTATGCTGAAAACTGATGTATGTAAGGATTCAAAGATCATACCTGTGCAAACCTTGGATATGTTTCAGGAAATTTCTGATTTTATGCTGAAAACAGAGTTAGAGGCTGAGAAAACTCAGCAAAATGAATCTATGGCTAATCTTGATCAGCTTACAGAGTTGCAGTGGGCTGAAACCTTTCAGCCAGCAGAGTTAAATGCTGGAAAAATTCAGCATATAGAGTATGAGGCTGTACCCATGCAGTCAATAGAGCCGAGGGCTGAATCCATTCAGCCAACAGAGTTTAATGCTGAAAAATTTCAGCATACAGAGTTTCAGGCTGCACCCATGCAGTCGATATAGCAAAGGGCTGAAATCTTTCAGCCAACAGAGTTGAGAGTTGCTGAAAATTTATAGAAATTGCAGCAAAGAAAAGAGTGCTTGACTGATGCCAAGATTGACAAGAAATATAAAACAATTGATAAGAAGGTTAAGCCGGTTGCAGGGCCGCTTCCTCTTGATAGTGATGAGCAGATAGAAAAAGCTATGAGGCAGCCTACGTTGAGAAATCCTGCAAATATTGGACATAAATTTACAGCTGAAACTCTTGCAGAATTGAAGATTGGAAATGATGATTTCTTGCTTCCAGTGGAAAAAGAATGCTTTAGAGAGATGCTTGGACGTCATGGTAAGACATTTGCTTTCTTTCCTCATGAAATTGGCTGCATTAGTCCCGAATTGGTTGCGCCTATGGTCATCTTCACTGTCCCTCATGTGCCATGGAATATGCGTGCTATACGTGTGGCTAAAGCACACTTGCCAAAGCTGATAGAGTTGCAGAATGAGAAGATTAAGATGGGGATTTTGGAACCTTCTTCTGCGCCCTATTCTAACAGCTGGTTTACTGTACCAAAGAAGAATGGTACCTTGAGATTTATTCAGGATATGCATCCCGTGAACAAAGTGACAATCAGGAATGTGGGAACAGGTCTAGTTGTGGATGAGTTTGCTGAGGCTTTTGCAGGACGAGCCATCTATTCTCTAGGTGACTTGTTTTCTGGTTATGATCAGTTTCAGCTTGCCTTGGAAAGCAGGGATATTACTACTATGTGGACACCTATTGGTCTTGTGAGGATGTGTACCTTGCCTCAAGGTGCCACCAACTCAGTTGCTCATATGATGAATGCTATGCATAGAGTTCTACGAGACTATATTCCGCAATATACCATGCCTTTCCTAGATGATGTGCCTATTAAGGGTTGTGTAGAAGAAGAAAAGAATGAGAGTCTTGATTTGCAAGGATGTAGACAGTTTGTGGCTGAACACTTGGTTGCTTGTGAGCAAATATTGACACGATTAGAGGAGGTGAACTTGACTCTTTCAGGGCTGAAATCTGTCTTTGGTGTTAATGAAGTCATCATAGTTGGGCATATGGTTGGTTATTATGGCAGAAATCCTTCACCTGCAAAGGTGGATGCCATAAGCACGATTACAGAGTATTGCTCGACTACTTCAGAGGTGCAGAGATTTGTGGGAGCTTGTGTATTTTACATGATTTGGATTCCTCATTTTGCTCACATAGCAGATGTTCTCTATCAGCTGCTTCGAAAGGGGCAGAAATTTCATTGGGATGAGAAGCATTCGAAAGCCATGCGTAAACTCAAGAAGCCGTTGCAGTCAACTCCTACTCTTCGCAAGGCGGATTATCAGTGTGGACAGCCAATCATGTTGACAGTTGATACTAGCCCTATTGGCATAGGTTGGGCAGTGGGACACGATGATGCTGATGGAAACAGATATGAAATCCGCTTTGGAGCTAAAGTTCTTAATGAGCGACAAAGGAGATATCTGCAGATTAAAAGAGAGTTGTGGGGAGTAGTCACTGCACTGAAGTGTGATAAAGGGTATTTTATTGGAGCTTCAGCTGTTGTGGAAATAGATTGTTTGCCTTTGCTTGCCATGATTACTAGCTGTTCGACTCCAGATATAGCGATGCTTCGGTGGATTGCCTACATCAAATCATTGAATCCAGAATTTTGACATATAGCAGGAAAAGATAATCCAGTTGCTGACAAGCTGTCTAGAGCGAGATATGAGGATGAGGAGTCAATGCTTGCAGAAGATGATGAGATAGAGTTTGCAGCTTCTGTCCTTGTTCATGATTGTCATGTATCTACTATTGAAGCCTTTATTGAAGAACTCTATGTTGATGAGTGGCTGCAAATTGGACAGTATCTATGTTCATTAACTCGAAGAGCTGATTGGACAGATGATGAATTCAAGAAAATCAGAAGAAAGGCTTATGGGTATTTTTTGAAAGATGGTTTTCTTTGGAAGCATCCAAAGAAGAAAGGTGGCTTACCTTTGAGAGTAGTTTGTGAGAAAGCGATGCAGATACAGATTATGCGAGAGTTTAATGAGAGTTCTTGGGCTGGTCATAGAGGTGTGTGGGCTACCTATGAGAAAATCAAAGAAAGATACTGGTGGAAAGGGATGTATAAATGTAATATTTCCGCACACTGCGTACCGTAAATATTGACTTCCCGCACGTCGTGTAAATCTCGTGCAAAGATTATCACTAGTGCCAGCAGCTAATCTATAACCACATGCGGGAAATGGAGACACTCCACCTTAGGAAAATAAGGCCGGGGATTCAAACCTGCATAGCCGCGGGAAAACAGCCTCTTGGGAAGAGGTCAAGAGGATAAGGTAATTGCAAATTTTTTAATTATTATCCCTTCCCCCAGCCGATGCATGGCTAGAGGAGAGGGAGTGTGGGGAGGAATGGCCAAGGAGGAGTGGGACGGATATGCTTGAGGAGGAGTCCTCCATGTGTGTGGAGGCCCTCTTTCCCAAGGCCTATAAGAACCCCCTCTTGGGGGGGGGGGAAAGGAGGACATGGCGGCAGAAGGCTGTTGAGAGGGAGAGGTGCCGGACGTGAAGGGAGGGGCTGGTCATGCTGGACGTAGGGCTGCCGTGAAGGAAGGAGGAAAAAGGCGGCAAAAGGCTGTCGTGTGGCGGGAGGCTACCGTGAAGGAAGGGGTGAAGGGGAGGGAAAGTCGCCGTGCTGGAAGAAGCTGCCGCCGCCATGCTGGGGAGGTCGCCAGGCTGCCGTGAAGGAGGGGGAAGTCGCTGGCAGCTGGGGAGCCGCCGACAGGGTGCCGCCACCTCGCATGAAACCACCAGGCCGCCGCTGTCCTCGCCTCGACCACACCCCTTTCCTCCCATGATCATTGGGACCCCTCCCCTGACGTGGTCGCTGCTGCCAGAAGCTTCTTAGAAGCTTCTTAAGAAGCTTCTAAGGGGGCTTCCTTAAGCCCCCTTCTCACCACATTCCCCCCATAGGTCTATCCACACCCCCCGGGATTTGAAGAGAAGGAGGCGACGAGCCTTCTCACCAATCACCCAATAAGTCCATCTCGAGACTTGAAGAAGAGGGGGCTACAAAACCCTTCCCACCAGTCATCCCTGGGCCGGGATTTTTAAAGAATAAGAGAGGAAGCCCATAAAGGCCCTTCCCACTAATCACCTACAAGGCCGGTCCTAGGATTTTAGGGAAGGAGAAGAAGAACCCTAAAGCCTCCATTCTTGCAAGGCCAATTTGCAAGAGCCCTTTCCGCGAACATCCTCGTAAGGTCCAATTGTTGAAACTCCATTCATAAAATCCCCATTTCCACAAACCAAGCTCCAACCCCGCGAGGCCTTCCATAAGGCCAAATTTCGCAAGCTGGTATTCTCAAGGATCCACATTTCGAAAGGGATCTCCCGCATACCAGGGAGAAAAGAGCAAGATCTTGAGGCTGCGTACCAGGGCGAGCAAATTCACCGATTGCGTAAGGGAAAAGGCAACCTGGAAGTCCGTAATTATGTCATAATGGCCCCTAAAAAGTCACAAGATGCGTCTGCGGAAGAATCTTCTCCTGATATTTACGTGGATATTTCCCGGAGCCCACAAGTCCAGGTTTGATCTATTTGGATTCCACACAGAAGTATTGAGTTAATCATGATAAACTTCATGAATTAGGAAGCACTCATGCATGTTCAAATTCAACTAGTCAAGTTAAAGGCAACTGGAAAATGAATTGGCTATTTGAACATTTATTAGAAATAGCTTAGGATATGAAAATTGATCATTGGTACGTTCAATGGAATGAATGGAAAGAGCATAAGGTGTCCATGCATTTGTAGGACCTTATTAGCAAGTTTCCTTTTGTGTATTCAAAAGTGACGAGCCTAGGACAACTGTTGCCTCATTACAAGGTTGAAATTATTGAGGTACACCTTTTTACTAGGCATGGAAAGATTAATGGCATGTCCCATTTTTAGATAAATCTTCCTTGTAATGATTCATGAGGAAAAGTTAACACCCATAAGATGTCATTCGAAAAGGAATAGAAGGGCACGAAAATGATCTATGGACTTGCAAGTGGCATGACTATTTGATGTAAGTCCTAGTAGGGCCTAGGAAAAGTTAGTATCCAGATTATCATGCATTTTTGCTACACCAAGGAAAGATAAAATTATCGTGAACTATGTGATGCGTAGAAGCAATAAATCGCATGTTTACGCGTATTGGTGTAGTTGTAACTATTGTTCTCCATTAGATTTAGTTTATTACCTTTAGAAGGTTCATCCTTGTCGCAATACAAGTATATTGAGTTGTCTAAGTAACCTAAAACACAAGGGATTCATATGGGCATGGCTCAGTCGATATGATAGGTATCCCAAGTGCCAAGTGCAATAAGAATTCGACCTAGTTTTACACTTGTTGCCAAGTCTAAACTCGCAAACCCAAAGATCTTACACACGTTCACGAAATGTCGAATCAATTGGATGTTCATGCATAAAATGATCTAAGGTTTTATCCTAAGGATCATTCGTTCTAATGATGAAACTCCGACGGAGTTGCAAATTTCTAAGACCGTGACCCAATATAATTAGGAATGGGTTGGGTAAGAAGACACCCTAAACCCTGCTACTCGGCTAGAGGTAATTCCGTGGCCGGAGGACGCCATTCAATGGGTGGAATGATCCCGTGGAATGATGCAACACATGTGCAAAAAGGTTGCAACATCGTATAGACTTGAGATTTGTCCACAAGAGAGTTTTGTCATCTCCCGAAATGAGGTTGGCAAGTTATTGAAAGAATTTAACTTACAAGAGGATGAGTAATCATCCTGTTACTCACTTTTCTTGGGGGATAATTGCCAAGGAAAAGGAAAGTTAGGTATTTGCCTTGAAGCAAATGACCAGACAATAAACTAAAGCGACATGGTCGCTGGAATCTACCACAACAAGACCTAAAGTATTGGTAGGGTATGACCCTAACCCAAGAATGATAGGAATCTTGCCAAGTTGCAATTGATTCCGGATCGAATGCGGGTTGCATTCGGAGAAAAGGAGTCACTCCTTAACAGTTTGCCAGCTAAACGACCATTGGAAATTGATTGTGCTTGTAACAGTTTGGAAAGCACTGTTTGCATTGTTTGCTCAATGAACTAAAGGACGAAAATATATCTAAATACTTCAGGTTGAAGCCTGAAGGGAGAGGCAGCTTCAGTTACCCCCGACTGCCTGCCTGACCCTAACCAAGGGGGTTGTTAGCCGCACCGGGAACGTGGACCGAACCCGCCGCGAGAGGTCTCTCCGTTGAGTTCTACTTGGAGCAGGAGGACGCTTGGGTGCCAGGGGGGCTCTGGCCGTAAATCCCTCGCCTTCCGGGCCCTGCACAAGAGGCTAACGTGACTCGGGATTGGATCTCGAGGCCCGCATACTAGTCTACGGGCGGAAACTTGGATTAGTGATCCCTGGTGGATTATTGGATAGCCTTCGGGTGGATTATGAATACGCCTACGGGCGGGAACTCCTTGTATTTCAAAGATAAAAGGATAAAATAATAAAGAAGTTGTTTGGCATTGTTTTCTTTATGTCCTGTGATAAGATTACGTGAAGGAACCGGTGCATAACAGGGTTAATCAAAGAAGCTGTTTGTATATGTCAAACTAATGTGGTAGGTAATTACATAACTAAAACAAACCGAGGAAAGTGCAGAGGATGGACCATGGGTCCGTCCTATGGACGGGTGGTCCCGGTTGGCTGGGAACTTTTCTCAAAGTCTTCAACGAACAGAGGATGATTGTCATCACCGAAACAAGTAACGAGAACGATGACTTAGAATTAACTATTACCCGATTCATGTTGTTTTAGGGGAACGGAATGGGACTATGCCTTATGGCAGAGAGGTCGAGCCTTGCATCCCTCTCGTTTCCCATTCTCCTTGAACCAAGTGCAGCGTGAATCCGCTTCGGACCTGGCGTTTCTGCGTAAAGTAGTTCGCTCGGGTCTGACGCTAGTTGTTGCTAGCTAATGACCAAACAGGAAAACCCAAATTCAGGTCGATCCTAAGTGGGAACGGCCAGGATACTTCCGCTATGTGGCAGACGCGGGAAGACCTAGATCGCAAGTCCCGTAACATTCCATGGGAGTGCCGGGCGGAGCTTTCTAGACATCCTTCCCGATGGACTGCTAAGACGTGTCTGGAATGATTCTAGTGGACACGTTACAGTTGGTATCAGAGCGAACCAACAAAGGATTTGTTTTTAGGAAATTTTAATAAGAAGAAGTAAAGCAAATGTTGTGTCCCAAACATTTCCTTACTTTGAATGCTGTCTTCCAGAATTATGAAGCATGGAACAGGTTCTTAGTGTTCCAAGTCATGTTTATGACCACGATGCATTCCACGGATTATCGACAAAGGGTTGAGATGATGAACATCCTAGACCGCATTTACAATCCATCACCTGTGTACATGAAACAGAGATGGATGGGTGTTTCAGGGATCTATTACATAACTGCCCATCGACCTGCGTACCTTCAAATTAACTTGAGGAGAATCAAGTGGATGGAGGATTTGAAGATCGTAAAGCTGTTCATCTTTGTTGAGGCTCACGCAAACGCGACTCTACAGGTTGGAGGTCGAAGGGTTAACCAGAATAAGTATGTGTACGGAGAAGTGATTCAAAGAATCTCTGCCGACCGAATCAAGGTTTTGGGACGTCATGAGAAGAATGGATATCAAAGGAAAAGATACCCTAATCTTCCAATGAACTATCGATTCCTGAAAATCGATGACCCCAATCCGTACTACTACTCAGTTCCTGTAGCTGAATGCAACAACATCTTATTCTCCTCGAATTAATGTATTAACTTGTTCCATCGCCCCAAGAAATAATTGTAAGGGCTATGCTGATATGAATGGAATAAAACTTTTTAATCAACGATTGTCTTGACTATGAATATTGATAAAAGTGATTTGGTCACTTGGCTAAAGGAATACGTGGACATAGTTTCTGAAGAGTTAACAGAACTCCCGCTTCAAAGAGAAGTAGATCATGAGATCAAACCTGTAATAGGAGCTGCGCCAATTGCGAAGAGACCCTATAGGATGTCCATTCCGGAAGCTATTGAGTTGAAGGAACAACTCAAGCAACTGTTAAACCAAGGTTACATCTGGCCTAGCAATTCACCATGGGGAGCTCCAGTCCTATTCCAGAAGAAGAAAGATGGGACACTTCGACTATGTTTTGATTACCGTGGGTTGAATCAATCAACAGTCAAGAACAAGTACCCTATTCCTAGAATAGATGAGCTTCTCGATTGCCTTCAAGGTGCAAAGATCTTCTCCAAAATTGATCTCAGGTCAGGTTACTATCAAATCAGGATCAAGGATGAGAATATTCCAGAAACGGCCTTCAATACAAGATATGGGCACTTTGAATTCTTGGTTATGTCATTCGGGCTTACAAATGCACCTGCCACCTTCAATAGATTAATGCAGGATATTTTTAGACCATATCTTGATGACTTCGTGCTTGTCTTCTTCGATGACATTTTAGTCTATTCTAAACAGGAAGAAGATCATGAACCTGAACTACGGATTGTGTTGGAGACAATGAGGTCTCATAAGCTGTATGCAAAAATGAAGAAGTGTGCATTCTTCAAATGTCAGATTGAATATCTAGGATTCATAGTATCATCAGAAGGAATATCAGTAGATCCAGCCAAAGTCAGAGATGTGCTTGAATGGCCAATGCCAGTATCTGTCAAAGAGATACGTAGTTTTCTTGGCTTGATAGGATGGTATAGGATCTTTATCAAAAACTATGCTTTGATTGCAGCACCTCTTACCGACTTACTAAAGAAGCAGACTTCTATTACATGGTCAACTCCCGAGCAAAGTAGCTTCAATCAACTGAAGCAATGTTTGGTATCAGCACCTATTCTGAAACTTCCTGACCTCAATAAGGAGTTCGAGGTAGTAACTGATGCCAGCATTCTTTCCTTGGGGTGTGTTTTTATGCAGGAAGGTCATCTAGTAGCATATTCTTCAAGGAAATCGAAGAGTCACGAAAAGAATTATGCCACGCATGATCTGGAGTTATTAGCTGTCATCCATCCTCTAAAGCTTTGGAGACACTACCTGTTGGGTAACAAGTTTACTCTAGTAACCGATCATAAGAGTCTCAAATGGATTTTTACCCGGAACGAGCTCAACATGAGGCAACGTCAACGGATTGAAGTATTGGAGGAATATGATTTTAAGATCAAGTACCGACTTGGAAAGGGGAATGTAGTTGTTGATGCACTCAATCGCAAGGCATTCCTTAATTCATTAATCTTGCAAAATCTATCAATAGCTAGATCTCTAGCTACAGAGGTGTCCATGCCAAACGACCTAATACTTGAGCTAGCTAGAGAGGAAGGATGTCATGATCTAGCCTATCAAAGGATGCTAAGGGAAGTCTCTATCAAGGACCAGGAACAAAAGTTAGAGGCTAAGTATCGTGAATTCTCTGTCAGTTGTGGACTTGTCTACTACAGGACGAGAGTATGTATACAAGCAAGCCAGTTATTTAAATAGAAGATATTGTGCGAAGCTCATGATTTCACTTTCTTGGGACATCAAAGCTGCGAAGGATAGACAAAAGGCATACACGGATTTGAAGTGTCAAGATAGAATATTTGAGGAAGGAGACATGGTCTTCATTCATGTATGTCCAAAGAAGAGTTCTCTATCCTTAGGAGATTGCAGGAAGCTAAGTCCAAGGTATTGTGGACGATACAAGATCCTCAAGTCCTTAAGACCTAATGTTTATAGACTGCAACTCCCTGAAAACCTAAAGGTTAATAATGTATTCCATAACAGTCTATTGAAGAATGAAGTATGTACCTAGCCCTAATCATGTACTTGATGACCAACAAGTTGTAATGCCTAGTCAAGGAGTCCTTGAACTAAGGCCGTACAAGATTTTAGATGCAAGGGCGAGACAACTAAGATCTAGAACCTTGAGAGAATGCCTCGTCCAGTGGAAAGATTATCCTGAAGAGGATGCTACCTGGATGGATGAAAGCTCTCTCAATCTTCAATATCCCCAGTCTATCTCGAGATGAGGACATCTCGATTCTTCTAAGGGGGAGAGAATGTAATATTTCCGCACACTGCGTACCGTAAATATTGACTTCCCGCACGTCGTGTAAATCTCGTGCAAAGATTATCACTAGTGCCAGCAGCTAATCTATAACCATACGCGGGAAATGGAGACACTCCACCTTAGGAAAATAAGGCCGGGGATTCAAACCTGCATAGCCGCGGGAAAACAGCCTCTTGGGAAGAGGTCAAGAGGATAAGGTAATTGCAAATTTTTTAATTATTATCCCTTCCCCCAGCCGATGCATGGCTGGAGGAGAGGGAGTGTGGGGAGGAATGGCCAAGGAGGAGTGGGATGGATATGCTTGAGGAGGAGTCCTCCATGTGTGTGGAGGCCCTCTTTCCCAAGGCCTATAAGAACCCCCTCTTGGGGGGGGGGGGGGGGGGAAAGGAGGACATGGCGGCAGAAGGCTGTTGAGAGGGAGAGGTGCCGGACGTGAAGGGAGGGGCTGGTCGTGCTGGACGTAGGGCTGCCGTGAAGGAAGGAGGAAAAAGGCGGCAGAAGGCTCTCGTGTGGCGGGAGGCTACCGTGAAGGAAGGGGTGAAGGGGAGGGAAAGTCGCCGTGCTGGAAGAAGCTGTCGTCGCCGTGGTGGGGAGGTCGCCAGGCCGCCGTGAAGGAGGGGGAAGTCGCTGGCCACTGGGGAGCCGCCGACAGGGTGCCGCCACCTCGCATGAAACCACCAGGCCGCCGCTGTCCTCGCCTCGACCACACCCCTTTCCTCCCATGATCATTGGGACCCCTCCCCTGACGTGGTCGCTGCTGCCAGAAGCTTCTTAGAAGCTTCTTAAGAAGCTTCTAAGGGGGCTTCCTTAAGCCCCCTTCCCACCACATTCCCCCCATAGGTCTATCCACACCCCCCGGGATTTGAAGAGAAGGAGGCGACGAGCCTTCTCACCAATCACCCAATAAGTCCATCTCGAGACTTGAAGAAGAGGGGGCTACAAAACCCTTCCCACCAGTCATCCCTGGACCGGGATTTTTAAAGAATAAGAGAGGAAGCCCATAAAGGCCCTTCCCACTAATCACCTACAAGGCCGGTCCTAGGATTTTAGGGAAGGAGAAGAAGAACCCTAAAGCCTCCATTCTTGCAAGGCCAATTTGCAAGAGCCCTTTCCGCGAACATCCTCGTAAGGTCCAATTGTTGAAACTCCATTCATAAAATCCCCATTTCCACAAACCAAGCTCCAACCCCGCGAGGCCTTCCATAAGGCCAAATTCCGCAAGCTGGTATTCTCAAGGATCCACATTTCGAAAGGGATCTCCCGCGTACCAGGGAGAAAAGAGCAAGATCTTGAGGCTGCATACCAGGGCGAGCAAATTCACCGATTGCGTAAGGGAAAAGGCAACCTGGAAGTCCGTAATTATGTCATAATGGCCCCTAAAAAGTCACAAGACGCACCTGCAGAAGAATCTTCTCCTAATATTTACGTGGATATTTCCCGGAGCCCACAAGTCCAGGTTTGATCTATTTGGATTCCACACAGAAGTATTGAGTTAATCATGATAAACTTCATGAATTAGGAAGCACTCATGCATGTTCAAATTCAACTAGTCAAGTTAAAGGCAACTGGAAAATGAATTGGCTATTTGAACATTTATTAGAAATAGCTTAGGATATGAAAATTGATCATTGGTACATTCAATGGAATGAATGGAAAGAGCATAAGGTGTCCATGCATTTGTAGGACCTTATTAGCAAGTTTCCTTTTGTGTATTCAAAAGTGACGAGCCTAGGACAACTGTTGCCTCATTACAAGGTTGAAATTATTGAGGTACACCTTTTTACTAGGCATGGAAAGATTAATGGCATGTCCCATTTTTAGATAAATCTTCCTTGTAATGATTCATGAGGAAAAGTTAACACCCATAAGATGTCATTCGAAAATGAATAGAAGGGCACGAAAATGATCTATGGACTTGCAAGTGGCATGACTATTTGATGTAAGTCCTAGTAGGACCTAGGAAAAGTTAGTATCCAGATTATCATGCATTTTTGCTACACCAAGGAAAGATAAAATTATCGTGAACTATGTGATGCGTAGAAGCAATAAATCGCATGTTTACGCATATTGGTGTAGTTGTAACTATTGTTCTCCATTAGATTTAGTTTATTACCTTTAGAAGGTTCATCCTTGTCGCAATACAAGTATATTGAGTTGTCTAAGTAACCTAAAACACAAGGGATTCATATGGGCATGGCTCAGTTGATATGATAGGTATCCCAAGTGCCAAGTGCAATAAGAATTCGACCTAGTTTTACACTTGTTGCCAAGTCTAAACCCGCTAACCCAAAGATCTTACACACGTTCACGAAATGTCGAATCAATTGGATGTTCATGCATAAAATGATCTAAGGTTTTATCCTAAGGATCATTCATTCTAATGATGAAACTCCGACGGAGTTGCAAATTTCTAAGACCGTGACTCAATATAATTAGGAATGGGTTGGGTAAGAAGACACCCTAAACCCTGCTACTCGGCTAGAGGTAATTCCGTGGCCGGAGGACGCCATTCAATGGGTGGAATGATCCCGTGGAATGATGCAACACATGTGCAAAAAGGTTGCAACATCGTATAGACTTGAGATTTGTCCACAAGAGAGTTTTTTCATCTCCCGAAATGAGGTTGGCAAGTTATTGAAAGAATTTAACTTACAAGAGGATGAGTAATCATCCTATTACTCACTTTTCTTGGGGGATAATTGCCAAGGAAAAGGAAAGTTAGGTATTTGCCTTGAAGCAAATGACCAGACAATAAACTAAAGCGACATGGTCGCTGGAATCTACCACAACAAGACCTAAAGTATTGGTAGGGTATGACCCTAACCCAAGAATGATAGGAATCTTGCCAAGTTGCAATTGATTCCGGATCGAATGCGGGTTGCATTCGGAGAAAAGGAGTCACTCCTTAACAGTTTGCCAGCTAAACGACCATTGGAAATTGATTGTGCTTGTAACAGTTTGGAAAGCACTGTTTGCATTGTTTGCTCAATGAACTAAAGGACGAAAATATATCTAAATACTTCAGGTTGAAGCCTGAAGGGAGAGGCAGCTTCAGTTACCCCCGACTGCCTGCCTGACCCTAACCAAGGGGGTTGTTAGCCGCGCCGGGAACGTGGACCGAACCCGCCGCGAGAGGTCTCTCCGTTGAGTTCTACTTGGAGCAGGAGGACGCTTGGGTGCCAGGGGGGCTCTGGCCGTAAATCCCTCGCCTTCCGGGCCCTGCACAAGAGGCTAACGTGACTCGGGATTGGATCTCAAGGCCCGCATACTAGTCTACGGGCGGAAACTTGGATTAGTGATCCCTGGTGGATTATTGGATAGCCTTCGGGCGGATTATGAATACGCCTACGGGCGGGAACTCCTTGTATTTCAAAGATAAAAGGATAAAATAATAAAGAAGTTGTTTGGCATTGTTTTCTTTATGTCCTGTGATAAGATTACGTGAAGGAACCGGTGCATAACAGGGTTAATCAAAGAAGCTGTTTGTATATGTCAAACTAATGTGGTAGGTAATTACATAACTAAAACAAACCGAGGAAAGTGCAGAGGATGGACCATGGGTCCGTCCTATGGACGGGTGGTCCCGGTTGGCCGGGAACTTTTCTCAAAGTCTTCAACGAACAGAGGATGATTGTCATCACCGAAACAAGTAACGAGAACGATGACTTAGAATTAACTATTACCCGATTCATGTTGTTTTAGGGGAACGGAATGGGACTATGCCTTATGGCAGAGAGGTCGAGCCTTGCATCCCTCTCGTTTCCCATTCTCCTTGAACCAAGTGCAGCGTGAATCCGCTTCGGACCTGGCGTTTCTGCGTAAAGTAGTTCGCTTGGGTCTGACGCTAGTTGTTGCTAGCTAATGACCAAACAGGAAAACCCAAATTCAGGTCGATCCTAAGTGGGAACGGCCAGGATACTTCCGCTACGTGGCAGACGCGGGAAGACCTAGATCGCAAGTCCCGTAACATTCCATGGGAGTGCCGGGCGGAGCTTTCTAGACATCCTTCCCGATGGACTGCTAAGACGTGTCCGGAATGATTCTAGTGGACACGTTACAATAAAGATGTTTCCCACTTTGTGGAGACTTGCAGGGACTGTCAACTCTATTCTTTAGTGCGGCATCGTGATGAGTTGCATCCGACCTATCCACTATGTATTCATTATAAATGGGTGGTTGACTTGGTTACTTTGGTAGTGGTACTTTGGCAGATGAGATATCTTGTCTTGGCTAGGGAGGATCTTACAAACTATGTTGAAGGCAGATCTTTGCGGACAAAGACCACCACTACAGTATGTAAATTCTTGTTGGAAGAAATATTTTGCAGGTATGGATGTATATGCAAGATTACAGCTGATCGTGGAGAGCTAGATGCAGACGAAGCTAGAGAATTTTTCTCACGGCTTGGGATTAAGTTGGCTCTTACTACTGCCTATAATCTAGAGGGAAATGGCAAGAGCGAAAGAGGACATCCGCCCATAGTTAAGGCATTGGCAAAGGCTTGTAGAGGTCGGATTGGAGATTGGCCTAGATTACTACCTTTTGCATTGTGGGCAGATTGCTCTACACATAGCGTGACTACTGGATATATGCCTACAGAGTTGATGTATGGGCAAAAACCTATCATACCTACAGAAATCTGTGCTTTCACGTGGAGTGCTCTTCCATGGCATGAGAATTTATCAAGGGAGGAGCTTCTAGCTCTTCGGATTCGTCAACTAGAGAGAAGGACAGAAGATGTGCAGCTAGTAGTTGATCGTTTGAAGGCAGCCCGACTCAGAAACAAGGACAGGTTTGATTTGAGGCATCGCTTGAGGCCTAGAGCCATAAAAGAAGGAGATTGGGTTCTAGTCTATGACAGTAGTCTAGAGAATTAGCATAGTAGCATGATAAAAATGGTTCAAAGATGGTTTGGACCATATGAGGTGAAACAAGTTTTTGACAATGCTACCTATGAGTTGGCTGAATTAGATGGAACGGTATTGAGGGTGCCCATTGCTGGAAAACGAGTCAAGATTTTCAAGAGAACAAAAGATGAAGAGTATTCACTTGAAGCATTGGCAGAAGAAGAGCAGGTAGAAGAAAGTCTAGCAGAAGAAGCAGAGAATATGGATGATGAAGCTGATGGAGAAACAGGTCTACTAGAAACTGATGAAGGACTGGACCTGTTTGTGGACTTGGATGATCCTAGATAGTTGGCTCATCCGGAGGATGTGCAGGTTTAGAGGGGGTGGATGTCGTGCTGTTGCACATCCGAGCCGTAAACACCTCCATTTTTGTTGTGCATTTGTGTTATCTTTTCGCATGTGATTCATTGTGTGTGATTGATGCATTAAGATAATCCGTACCCGCATCCAATGTACATACTCCACTTGTGTGTTTGTGTTTATGTGTGTTTCAGTTTGTATGCATGTTGTATGTGTGACAAAAAAATATGAAAAACTGATGCCAAAGGACATTATCAAGCTAATAATTTCAATGATGATCTCCAAGAAAAGTGTAGGAAATCGTGGAATCAAAGGAGGCGGAGTAGAAGCTAACATTAATAAAGATTGATTCTTCCCTCCTGAATATGCTAGAATTCGCCATGCCAATGAAGTCAAGACTGCAAAGAAAGGAGGGGATATAGAGAATGCGGACATGAGGCGGATGGGAGAGATGAACCAGAGAGCTTTGTGACATCAAAGGTCATTGAAGCATTGAATCAGATCGTGCTATCGTGCTATTTTTTTCTGATGCTTGTGGTTCATGTCATCCATGGCTGAACTTATGGACCTTGCTTCGATTGGATCACAACAGATTCCCTTGCTACATCTGATTTCAAAGGTTGGTTATAAATTGGTGCATTTGATACCATGAATTCATGGGAGAAACCATTGAGGTAGTAAAAGAGAAGGCTTTCTGTTTGAAAGTTGGAGGGAAAGATAAAAAGCTTTGTACTTTCAGAATAGCCTTACGAATGCTATGTTGAGATTGGGGGGGGGGGGAGCTAAGAAAATGGGATATTTTTGAAAGGGCTATGAATGGCGGGCTTCCATGGAAGAGGGAGGGGGCAACCAAACCATGGAATGGAGGGTAGCTTTAGCAGCTTATCGAAGGGATTCAACATCGACAAAATTTGTGAACTCCAAAATCAATGATCAGAAGAAGAGGCGACTGAATCTTCTACTGGTCTTCCTCCTCGAAGAAATATAAAAGGAGGAAAAATCAGAGGGATCGGAAACAACTCTGACGTGAAGGGGAAGGAGAGGGCAATCAAAGGCTCTGTTTGCAATAGATGAACGAGCTTCAGATTGGAGAAAAGGGAGCACAAAGCTAAGGAAGAATAGAGGATTATAAGCAACTTGTCAGGGAGAACAGCATGATTGGCTTTTATCTTCCTCTTCATGTTCCGCACTGGCCATGGTTGATGTGGGCGAACTGAACAGGGAAGTCTTTCTCTCTCGATAAAACCACAACGATGGAGAAGGAAGCAGCCGTAAGAAGACATAAGACCGTAATTAATCCATGGACGTTATAACAATGCAGGCATCATCAATTTGCCATGTCGGGCTTGTGATGATCCTGACAACGTTACTGCTCGCATCTTCATCGTCACCGTCATCTGCTGCTCCTTCATCATCATCTTCTTCTTCTTCCTCCTCAGATGTATCAAGAAGCGTGTCTTATGACAGCCGAGCCTCCTCATTGACGGCAAGTGGTCTCTCTGAACAACATAAAGAGATCACAGAACCAGAATTTCCTGCAACTGAAACTGTAAGGATTTTTATGGAGTTTGAACGTACTGAACAAGCTATTAAGGCATTGATGAACTTGAATGGGAGATTGTTTTTGGGGATAAAGTTGTAGCAGCCAGTTTCTATGATGAAGAGAGGTTCAATGTGAATGAACTGGAACTACTTCCTGAAGAGATACCAGCACTGGTGGCTTCTTGATCAGACTCTCTGAATGTTGACTTGCTAGATGTTCAAGGACTTGACAATGCTGTGTTTGGCTGTACAACCTGGCGTCTCTAAGTCTGTCCAATCTGACAACTTGCCGTTGGGAACTTCAAAGGCATCCTTCATATTTGGGATTTAGAGAAGCTGAACATGCCTACAATGGTGAAATAAAACTTTTTGATTTGAAGATGTGTAGAGTTAGATATGAAACCAGCACAGATAATGAGATACCACAGATTTTTCTAAACATGGACCTCATGTAATTTACTAGACAAGCAATATAGCGAACTTTGGCATAAAAATTTTGATTTCTTCTTGTTAGCCTCTTCCCTTGTTGCAACTTGAACTCCGTGTTCAGTAGCTCTTACTCGAAATCTACGACAATGGGGGCACCAAAAAAGAGATGTTATGTGAGCGATGATCGAGAGCAAGCCTCACTCACAACCTGATAACGAGACATTAAGGAGTGCCGGTTGGGGTAATTGACTTTGTCGGATGTACAACACAACTTGAAAAATTCAAATATTTGACAAAACACTACGAACCACACACAAAAACAAGACAACACACAATGCCTCTTGAAGCTCAAAACAACTAAAACCCCAAATGTGAGAAGAGCATCACACAACCACAACACAACAAAAATACCAACAATTCGAAAACAAACCAAGTGAGATATATTTTCGTACCTTAACAACCTTGAGCCCATGCTCGGCGCTTTGATACCCAAAAGCTCCAACTTCCAAATTGGCATGACAAGAGCTCACTCTAGCATGCGACCCTCCACTCTCCTCTCTCATATAATACAATTGTAAGCAAGGGGGAAGGCTCCTAACTCTCCATTCTCATCTCCTTATATAGTTTTCTATCTACATTCACACACATTAGGCTTTTTGCTTTCAGCTTTTGGCTTTTGCTTTTCTACTGCTTTTCGCTATTTTTGTTTTTTCTGCCCTATGCATGTTTGCAACTAGTTTGGATCATAACTTCGTCATTTAAACCCCGAATATAGTTGTTCGGCACTCAAAACGATTGAAATGCATCTGGTTGACAAGCTAGCGTGGGTAGAATTACAAAAATCCTTCAAATATGGAAAAAAATACTGATATTCATAAATCACATCATTTTTCTCCATCTTTTATCTTGGACGACTTATTCCCTTCCTTGGCCTATTGTTCTTGTAATTGTACACACTTTCAGCACACATATCCTCTTTTCCTTCAAGAAATACTCATTGACGATGCAAAATGTACGATCTTTTCCTTTGATCCTTGAGTCTTCAAAATAAATATTCTCTGGATATGAACCTATTTTCTATGCAATGTGCCCTAGCAAGGATACGGTTTTTTGAAATGAACTCCGTGCCCAATCATTCATGATTTGAAATAATATGCAAAGTTGGATCCATGATATGCAACAAATCAATCAATGTTCCACACAAAAATTATGAATGCACTGAAGAAGTTGTGCCTAGCCTATCTAGATATGCTTGTGCATCATGTAAAATGCAAACAAAATTTCTTGATTAATTTAAAATTCCTTATCCTCACCTCTCAACTCTCATAAAAAAGATATGATATACTCCACTCCATCCATCCAAAATCTCACAATCACTCAAGAATTTGATGGTCCTCAAGATATTGACCAGATATGAACAACCCATCTCACAATTGACGGCGTCCTTCACGACCCTCTAAACTCACCCAACCTCCTTACACAACCAGAGGTTCCTAATTTTGTGATGAGCATCCCAAATATTGTGCGTACAAGAAATGTGCGTACTCAATGACAGGTGCTCTCTCATGTGCACATGCATCTAAAACTTACTACATATATCTGCAGTGGACCTCATGCCGTGCTAGTGCTCAATGATGGTGCAAAACGTGTGTAATCCCAACCCATGACATGGAAGTATTTGATAAGAACAAGAGACGACCCCCGAGTGTAGTGCATCAACAAGTGCAACGTGAAGTGCTCGTGAACCCATAATCCCCGTGATGTGCAAAAGTCTCGACAAGAAAACATATCTAGCTCCTCAATGTTCAGTAGCTATTGACAAACACAAGCTTCATCCTGTTCAAAAAAATACCAAGCTCGACCAAGGCTATCAAGTTCCACACTCAACAATTCAAACAAAATGACAGAAGAAAATCCTAGGCTAAATAAGCACAAGAAATCCAACTACGAAACAACAAAACAAACTGTCATACAAACAACTAAGCTAACAAAAATCAAACCTAACTACAATTTGACTAGGGGTTTTAGTTTCAAAAAAACGCTTGACAACATCCATTAATTTAAATATGTATTTTGGAGAATCACTCGCAATGGAATCTCCCACTTGCACATTAAATTAACGTGACGCCAGAAAATGACAGGCATCCCTGTCAACTTTTTGCACAAAGAATCAACCTTGTGTATGAGCAGTCTATTGTCTGGAATTTTGAGCTTAAAGTAGAGTTCTTTGTTCTTGTGGACCTTCCGGTGCTCGTTATGTACATATACAGCATCCGATTTGCACACCATTTAGCTCCTGAGTCTCCTTTAAGAACCTATCACTCTCCTTAGTCGTAGTAACAACTTGGGATTTGGTCTTTGCCAACTGAGTTTGAAAAATAGAAATCTCTTGTTTTTGGACATCAATGATCGTAGTATATTGCTCCATCTAGGTATAAAGGCCATTAAAAATTTCTTGAGCAAGGGCTAGCTCCTTATTCACTTTATTCAACTCCTCCTTGGACTACTGAATCTATTTCATAACAAGAAGAATGAAGCTATTGGATACAGGTAGTAAGCGATAGTTCAATAGAGCTCTCGATGTCTTTAGATAAGAAAGGAATTGCATCTCTTATCACCAGATGTTGCATAGAGGGAATGGAAATTTCTAAATTGCCATCTCTATGTGATCCAAAAAGATTTGGCATTGTGAGAAAAGTAGGTGGCTGTTGACTGCTTGATTGAACATGAATTAAAACTGGAGGAGAAACTTGTACATATTTAGCCACTTATTGAGTTCGCTTCCTCTCACTGACCAGAGTTGGTGGATGAACATCCTCAATGATAACATAAGTATCTTCTATAGGAGGAGGAAGAATCTCAAGAGGACCAACTAGTAATATAGGAACTTCCTTTGCAAGGGTAGCATATGCTAAGAAAATAGAAAGATAACCAAATGTGACATTAGTCACATCACCCTTAGTGGCTTTGAAGAATCCTTATCCATCTTTTCTAGGAGAGATACAAACTACAATCAATGGTAATTACTTTTAGTTCCATACAAAAAGCGGTAAATAACTCCTTTGAAAGGTAGTTAGAAGGGGTTTTAGCATGCATAAACCCGTCTTGAAGGAACGGGCACAATTGCTTCCAAACAGGATTGGAGATCATGGACACACTAATGCATGAAGTAGTGGTAACCATCTTGGGGTCCAAGATATCCTAGGTATGCATCTATAACAACTTCAAATATCCTCATTGTAGAATAATTTATGAGCAAGTAGTAGAAAAAGGTCCCCTATGATATGACAAAGATAGAGCTTTGCCCATGCTGTTAGGTGTCATATGGATAAATGTTCCATGAACATGAACAGACCTCTTATTGTAAGAGGCTAAAAATTGATCACATATATTAGAATCTTCAAGGATAAGTGGCAATGAAAGTGTCACAAATTTGGATTACCCTGCCTTAATAATAAGGTCTGAATCTAGCAACAATGAGTAATCATGCAACACCAAGGGAATATACTAGATTGGGGGAGGAGTACAAGATACCATTTAGGTGATTTACACACACACCACACTCACACACAGACAATCACAAGGAATGAATGCAAAACAACCAGAATAGCATTAAATAAGATATCGACCACAAAAATTCACACGAACTTGATCAATTGATTAACCACCCCAAGCCATCCACATCCTACAAAAATTTTAGCATGGCCTCTGCACTTATGCGATCGAAAGCTTTATGCTATGCATATAAACAAGCACCTAAAATCCCCATATTAGGCAAAAAACAAAAATAAATACATAGTGTATCCCTAACTCTAATCAAATAACCAACAAAAACACCAAACCAAATTTTAATAATAACCAAACTTCAATTGATTAAGATGGCCAATAAAGACTTCGACTGACTATAATGTGAGGGGAATGGGGAATTTAATTGTATGTTTCTTTTACCAATTAATGATCAAAGGGTGAACTTTTGTTACGTGATAAATATTAATTAAAAATTAATGGTTAATTAGGTGATAAATCCTTAATAAGGTTAAAATTTTATTAATTAAATGTAAGGAAAAAGGGGAATTTGATTGTATGTTTCTTTTAATAAGAAAAGGAGGTTGTTTTGGGTTAATATTTTGCACATGAATAGAAGCTTTATTCTGGTGCAGATTCAAGATTACAAACTCAATCATGATATGCTAAGAAGTCTCATGGCAATCAACCACTTTAGAGGAATATGTCTAGAATATCTAATTTGTCTACAAGTCCAAATGTCTGACATAGAAAGTAGCTTGTGACACCACATCACCCACATACCAAACCAAGTCTTCATCATCTCTAATCAACAAATTACCTTGCAAGTACATATAAGACATAAGCATGGTATTTGTAGTCAGAGGATCTTAAAAACCATTCTAGCCTCTTGAGTAGTTAAGAAATCAAAGGACCAAGCTCCAATCCAACCATCCTTTGGAAGAGGCAAATCCATAGTTGAAAGCTTATAGAATGTTATCTTGTGTTGCTGGTAATGAACAAAGAAGGAGTGATCTGGAGGAATAGACTCCTAAAACTGCTCAAATGAAGACCAAAACAAATACATTGGACTGAAGTCTTTCCACTTTGGCTTGGAATAAAGGGAAAAATGTGGCCTTCTTTTGAAGGACCGTTAAATCTGTAGGGGATAAGGAAGGAACCAGTTGCATATGTCTCTATGAAGTAGAGTGGGATTGAGCCAATTGTTTCTTAAGTTATTGATTCTCAGTATTGCTATGTTCTAGGATAGTATTAGCTAATGTAAGCTCTTGTGTTTGGGTAGCTATCAAATCTTTTAGCTCTTGATACTCCTTTAATAACCTATCTCTCTCCTTAGTCAAAGTAACAACTTGGAATTTAGTCTCTACCAATTGAGTTTGCAAAATAGAAATCTCCTATTTTTAGGCATCAATGATCTTAGTTTGCTGCTCCATCTAGGTATAAATGTCAAAAAAAATTTCTTGAGCAAAGGCTAGCTCATTATTCACTTTATTCAAATCCTCCTTAGACTACTGAATCTCTTCATAACAAGAAGAATAAAGCTATTGGATACAGGTAGTAAACAAGAGTTCAATAGAGCTCTTGAGGTCTTTAGATAAGAAAGGAATTGCATCTCTTCTCACCAGACGTTGCATAGAGGGAATGAAAATTTCCAAACTACCATCTCTATGTGATCCGGTGGCATTGTGAGAAAAGCAGGTAGTTGTTGACTGCTCGATTGAACATGAGGAACTTGGACTGATTTAGTCACTCCTTGAATTTGCTTCCTCTCACTGACCACAAGAGGGAGGGGATCGACATCCTCAATGATAACATAAGTATCTTCTGTAGGGGGAGGAAGAACCTCAAGAGGACCAACTAGCAATATATGAACTTCCTTTGCAGGGGTAGCATATGCTAAGAAATCATAAAGATAAGAACCAAACGTGACATTAGTCACATTACCCTTAGTGGCTTTGATAAAATGCTAGTCCATCTTTTCTAGGAGATACGAACTACAATCAATGGTAATTTCTTTTAGTGCCTAACGAAAAGCGGTAAATAACTCCTTCAAAAGGTAATTAGAATTAGTTCTAGCAAGCATAAACCTGTCTTGAATGAACTGGTACACAGTGCTTCTAGACAGGATTGGAGATCATGGACATAGTAATGGATGAAGTAGTGATAACCATCTTAGCCTCCAAGATGTCCTAGGTATGCTTTTGTAACAACTTCAAAATATCCTCATTGGAGAATAAATGATGAGAAAGAAGTAGAAAAAGGTTTCCCATGATATAGTAAAGATAGATCTTTGCCCACGCTCTTAGGTGTCATATGGATAATTGTTCCATGAACACAAAGAGACTCTTATTGTAAGAGGCTAAAAATTGATTACATAAATTAGAATCCTCTCGGATAAGTGGCCATGAAAGTATCACAAATTTGGATAACCCTACCTTAATAATAAGGTCTGAATCTAGCAATAATGAGTAATCATGTGACACCAAGGGAACATACTAGACCGGGGGAGGAGTGCGAGGTACCATTTTGGTGGTTTACACACAAACTATACTCACACACATACAATCATAGGAATGCATGCAAAACAACCAAAATAATAGTAAATAAGATATCAACCACAACAACTCACAGGGCCTTGATCGATTAACTAACCACCCAAGCAATCCACATCCTACAAACATTTTAGCATGACCTCTACACTTATGTGATCGAAAGCTTTATGCTATGCATACAAAAAAGCACCTAATATCCCCATATTAAGCAGAAAAGAAAAAAGAAATACATAATGTATCCATGACTCCAATCAAATGACCAACAAAAATGCCAAACCAAATTTGATTGATAACCAAACTTCAACTGATTCAGATAGCCAATAGAGACTTCCATTAACTGTAATGTGAGGAAAAAGGGAAATTTAATTGTATGCTCCTTTTACTAATTAATTATCAAAAGGTGAACTTTCATTAGGTGATAAACCTTAATAAGAAAATGACGATTTATTTACCCATAAAAAACTTATTAAGTTTTAGGGTGCTTATTAACATCCCTAGACTATGTCCTGGGTCTAAATGCAAGTTCCTTTTTACAAATTAATGTGTGTAGCACTTTTTTTGTGCATACACTTGTGATGGTAGGTTTATTTTATTATAAATTAAGAAGGTGTGTTTGGCATATAAAAAGCACGTGTTAGATGAACGAATGGTTCTTTTTAATTAGTTAAAATGTGTGTTTAGCACAAATGTGCTTGGAAAATGTGATTAACTGGTTCTTTTTTAAAAAATTAAATGTGATATTTGGTCCAAAAAGAAAAAACAAGGAAAGGAATAGGGTACCTAGAGGAGGGTGTGTATGCAAATGAATTTTGAATACACAATCAATAATTGATGTGATGCAACCACAATCGCCAAAAATAAAATCAAATGAGCTAGAAAATTTTGCCAACATAGGCTAAAAGTAGAAAACACCATGGCAAAAATTATTCAATAAATTTTGATGTTTCTTTTCTATCATATTTTCATTCAATTACATCCATGAGATGTATGAACTTGGGGTTAGGTCTTTTTGATATTATTTGGTTTTGCAAAATTTTTACTGTCGTTATTTTGTTTTGTATGTTTGGGTTTTTTAAAAATAAATAAAATCCCCTGGATGTGACGTAACAAACTTTGATATTTTATCTCATTTTGTAGTATGTGATGTGTCTGTATTGTTCTCCCATTTTTTATGTTGATCAATGTGAGGTTATTTTTTTCATAAAAATGATTCAAGTACTTTTGTCACATGTGTGTGTGATTAATAGTTTTCTCCTAGTTTAATCAACAAAATATAAGTGAAAAGCTAAGCACAAATGCTCAACAAATTTTTCATGTATCAAAATTTTATTGTTCATTTTTTGGTTTCAAACGGATTTTTCAAGAACTCGAACATTTAAAGAGGTTTTTTTGTTTAAAATATTTTTGTTCAATCAATGTGAACACTCTTAGCACATGGAA
This sequence comes from Lygodium microphyllum, assembly GCF_053477565.2. Classification (NCBI taxonomy): domain Eukaryota; kingdom Viridiplantae; phylum Streptophyta; class Polypodiopsida; order Schizaeales; family Lygodiaceae; genus Lygodium; species Lygodium microphyllum. The sequence continues at coordinate 81,646,704 of NC_141143.1, forward strand.
CTATTCCAAAAATGGAAAGAAAAGTATGTGTGATTTTTTAATATTTTATATATTTTTTAAATTTTAATTATTTTTTTGTAATTTTTATAAATTTTTAAAGGATTTATGAAAGTGTTTGATTTTTTTGTAGTTTTGTAATTGCATTTTTAGCTAAGAAAAATATCCAAAACATTGTAGAAAATTACATGTTTTATGTGTAATTTTTTGACAATGGATTTTTTCATTTATTTTTACTTTTGTGAATTTTTAATGTTTTTGTTTTATTTTTAGTGTTTGCACGTTTTGAAATTTGAAATTAGGTACTTGGGGTTGGGCGCATGTTTTGACTGCATGTGAATAGCTGGTAGCGCACCATCACACAAACAAATCTACAGGCCATTCGTCACACGAGAACACTCGCATACTGAGCAGAATCATGAATGCACGCGACAAGCGCATTACGTGTAAACAACCACTAAAACCAAAACATGCAGAGGGCTGTGGGAAACGGCGATGCCCTGCATGTGAATAGGGGTTGGGTAAAGGGTTCTGCCCACGAATATCACGAAGGACGATAGGAACAGTAACCCCAAAATGGAGGATCGAATGTAGGAGGGAAAAAAAGGAGTTACTACAAGGGAGTGTGGAGGGATGGGGGTGAAGAGGGGCCTACGGGAGGGGTGGGGGGAAATGGTGGGAAGGGGGGGTTGGCAGGGTAAAATGGAGGGGTCTTGGGGGGGGGGGGGCGGGGGGGGGGGGGGGTTGAAAAGGGAATGGGCGGCCGGGGGGTAACAAAAGGGGGGCAGCCACGAGGGCAATGAAGGTGGGGGGGAGAAGGAAAGGATGGCAAGCCGGGGGCCAAAGAAGGCGTGAGGGGTGATGATGTAGACAGGTGCGGCCGGGGGGTAACCAAAGGGGGGCAGCCACGAGGGCAATGAAGGTGGGGGGAGAAGGAAAGGATGGCAAGCCGGGGGCCAAAGAAGGCGTGAGGGGTGATGATGTAGACAGGTGAGTATGAAGGTCGACGTGGAGGAGGTGAGGTAGGCAGGTGGGGTGGGAGAGGAAGAAGAGGAGTAGAGGGAGGGTCGAAGGGGAATGGTGTGTGGGGTGGAGGCACCCCCAAAGCAAGGGGGTGGCCTGCAGGGAGGGGCGAAGGAGGAGGCAAGGTAGCCACGAGGGCTGGTGTGGGTGGCTGGCAAGGTGCCCCCACAAGGAGGATGACAAGGAGGCGGGGAGGAGGCAGAGGCCATGAAGGAAGGAGTAGGTAGAGAAGGAGAGGTAGGAGGGCCGATAGAAGGGAGGAGAGGGTGGCCAACATGGGGTTAGAAGGGGAGGACACAAAGGAGAGAGGAGGGAAGGAGGTAGGAGAATCGAGATGGAGATGGAGGAGAAGAGGAGGGTGAGCGGAACGAGAGAGAGAGAGAGAGAAGAGGGGAAGAGGAGGTGTTGGTTGGGGAGTGTAAAATGATTTTTTTTTCTTTTTTAATTTGTTTTTTTTCTAAAATGAGAATTCCCCTCCTCTTCTCGCATAGGAACGCAAGTGGGGGTAAAAAATTTTGCGACGATGGGTTTGACATAATAGGTTGTGCATACATGTGGGGAAAGAATGACATCACAAATGTGTCAACGCACGGGAAATCACAAATATGTGGACAACAGAAGACAAACATGTAAGAGAATTAATTATGTAAAATCCTCCATCGAAAAAAAAGACAAAAAGAACAAAAAATATATGGAAGAAAGTGTTGGACGGACCTAGCATGTCAAAATGCAGTCTCAACAAGGATAGGACCTATTCGTAGGGAAAAAATAGAAAAAATACACCTAAAAACGAAAAGACAAATTAATATGAAAAAATTCGTGGGTTTAAACCACGTGAAGTAAAAACAAAAACATATATAGGAAAGGTTAGGATGCAGTTTCAGGGGTGGGAGAGTGCGTTTGCATGGAGAAAACGAAAAAATATAGATGAAAACAAAGTCTGAAATTAATACGAGATAATTCATGCATCAGGATGGAGTACAACAAAAAGAAAATATGTGAGGAAAACTTGTGGGACAGGGCAGTTAGGTCAAACGCATTGCAAGTGGCATTAAGGGGCGTTCACATGGAATAAAAAATAAATAAACACAAGAATATGCGAAAAAATTAATAACATAAAATTGATGGGCTAGAACATGATGGAGGAAAAAGAAAATGTGCACGGGAGCAATCTAGACAAGGCTATCTAATCAGAGTTGAAGTGTGAGGCAAATAGGGTAGATTCACATTAAAAAAAGCGCTAAAATCACATGCAAAAATACGAGAAAATATGAGGAAATTAATAAATGACCTATCATGCATTTGAATGATGAGAAATAAAAAGGAAAAAGGTAAAGGAAAATATGTAGGTCGGGGTTGTCACATGATATCACTGTTTCGAAGCGAAAAAGATGCATTTGCATGGAAATAGGTCAAATTGGCATAATTTTTTAAAAAAATTAATAACTTTGGAATTATGGCTCAGAACTAAGGGCTCTAAAAAGGCAAAGTGGTTGTTCAAAAACAAACAAGGCTGTAGGATCAGATTTTAAGTTCGATGAATGTAGGATGCATTCACATGGAAAAGTGACAAAACAAAGGATAAAGACAAACCAACAAGAAATGGCCCCAAGACGTGGTGCAAATAGGACGCGTGGGTGCAGAAGGGGACCCCCATCAGGGCATGATCAGGACATGGTATACAAGAATGATCGGATAGAGATGTCTCCATGAGAGAATATGAAAAACAGACGTGGATGGATGTATCCCAAGACTTAAGACCTTAATAGATTAGATTGACTAATCAACAAGGGCCCAATAGTTAACCACCACTCATACCCATATATGTCATCACACTTAAAACATGGCCAGCTCTTGCAAACAAAAGGTGTAGGGTTAGAAAAAATTGGCATGATTTTGAGATGGTCGAGGTGAATCATTGGTGATATGTAAAGGGTTGTAACCATCAGCACAGGAGGTGCCACGGCTCGTCACATCACACTCATCCTGGACCATGCAATAGCACCCATGGAGGTAGCATTATTGATGAAGCTTAGGTAAGCCATCGATAGTAAGATATATATCACTCAAACAACTTGAGATTTACCCATGTTGGAATGATAGACCAATCACTCGCCCCATGACTCATGTTAGTCAAGGGATAATAATTGAAACCCATATCTCACACCTGGTTTAGAAATCGACAACAAGGATGGTGCAAAGGGATCATGCCAATGTGCACAATTAATGGTGCATCGATGTGTCCCAACCCATTTGGCATATGTGCAAGATGGATGGCCAGTGAGCCTTATTGTGCACTTCACCACACAAAGTGAGGTGTGCAGTGGTGATGGAAGAGACTAGTCACGGGGGATTCACTAGTAGTAATAAGGAGGCATCACCTGCGTGCAAGAAATATATAAAAATACCCTTGACTTATAAAATGTATTTTTCTTCCCTTAAATAACCTCCCTCCCTTACACTCACGTGGTATTGTTAAATGATGTGGATCTAGGACATGACACAAGCTATGGTGGATCAAAGATGTAAACCAAGTTCATAATGACATGGACAAGTAGAGACAAACTATTACACAAGTGAATTAGGTTCCAAGATAGATTAGCTTGGACTCATAAACACAATATTGTGTAGAATCGACAATGACAGAAACTTAACTGAAAGTACAAAGCATCATGATATTGTGTTCATTTCATAGTCAAGTACAATGCTTTATAGGCTTTGAGTTGTTCCACTCTCCTCATTGTGCATATGGGATTCAGGACAACTCCTCTTGGAGCATACATCATTTGTCTATTTCTCAACACCCCCCCTCAAATGATGAGTCTCTACCCTTGCTGGCTTTTGCCCCCCCTACATGTAGACATGGACCACGAGGCTAGCTCTTTGGCAGCCTAGTCAAGTTAAGGCTTGAAACTTTACATTCTTGGTAAGAGTTGTACAAATCAAATTCACTAAGGAAAAGAAAGATCCACTATGGGAAAAACATATGAAAGATACAATGAAAGTTCTTCAAAACAATCTGTCAGAGTTGTTGATGGTAGTGGAAGCATATTCTTCTTCTTCTCTTTCTTCCATGTATTGGTTCTGGTGATGATTACTTTGCAATTGTTGGCCTCTCTTCTTGTGGAAACATTCACTGGCTACATGGCCAGTCTTACCACAATAGTGACATGTAATCCGATCCTTGTTATTGTTGTTGATGAATCCTCGACCTCTTTCTTTTGGTCCAGCAGCTCCTTTGGTGTACAAAAGATTTTCCCTAGATGATGAGACATTGTCTTTTGCATTCTTGGTTTTTACTTTGCCTTCTTCATTGAGAAGTGAGTGCTCAATATCTTTAAGTGTGAGGCTTGGAACATTACTCAAAGTGGACACAAGATTTTCATATGGATCCTTGTTTACACTTGCAAGCAGTACGGCTATTGCTTCATCTTCCTCAATATTCTTTTTAAGAGATGCAAGTTGAGTTTTTAAACTCTTAAACTTATTAATGTGTGTGGTCATAGAAGCACTGTCTTTGATATCCAGTTTATAAAACTGCATGAGAAGTTTTACCTTTGAATTCTTTGCTTGAGTACTAAACATTTTATCAAGTTCCTCCCAGGCGGTTTTAGCATTTCTAATACCAGATATATGATGTAACACATCATCACTTAATCCCCAAGCAATGATGCCTAGTGCCTTATTATTCATCTTTTTCCATTCTTTGGATTTGAACTGGTCTTCTTCAACGAACCCATCTTCATCATCTTCCTTCTTGTTATCTGCATCTTCTTCAAACAAGTCCCATAAGTCCTTTTGCATCAGGTGGTACATGGTCTTTTCCTTCTAGGCATGGAAGCCTTCTCCATTGAACTTTGCTATTTGCTCAAGTTCTGCCATGTTGAGCAGCTCCAATTAACTGAGAAAAGACCAGCAAGGGGGATTTGCGAAGTGTCACAAGGAGGTTAGTGTCAACTGACACTAGTTGAGTATCAATAGATACTATTCTTGAGCTTAGTATTGAATGTCGGTGCTTGATCTTCTTCTTGCTTGTTGATTTGAAGTGTTAATCTTGCTGGGAATTGGGAATTGAGTTCAAACTCAGATAAGAGTGGCAGTGTGTGCCCTCAGTTGAAAGGAATGAGAAATTGAAGGAAAAATGAGCTTGCACCTTGATGGCTATGGCTTCCTGGATTAGGGTTTTGACCCAGGCCTGGTTTTTTTCAGATATCTAGAGCTAGAGTTGATCATTTTGGAAACTTTTTTTATGGAAATGTAGCTTACTCCATGCTCTACAAGAACCCCATGATAATTGTCAAGATCGTGTACTGCAGTCCGCGCGCAGATCAGCGAAACGTAACCAGGCGCAGATATGGCAACGACGTCGAATTTCAGCAATGCCAAGCTTGTAGGTATCCAATGTCAGGCTTAGATGTGATAGGTAGAAGCTCCTTGAGTAGAAGAACAATCCTCCTGAAGAAAGCACACTGAAATATTGCCTGATTTGAGAGATATGAGAGCTCAAAGTGAGGTATGTCCTGCAGACCACAAACTGGGGCTATGGTAGCAACTGACAATAGTGACAATGCTGAGGTCCAGATAGACAAATCTCATGGATTGATGTGATACAAGGAAGATTTGTGAGGTGGAGAACAACTTTCCATAAGGAAGCTCAGAGAGATTTGGTATGTGGAGTGAGATACAGGAGCTTCAAGATTACAGGGTGCTGCTGGCTATGGCTGCCACAAGGTCCAACTGAGATTTGAAGTTGAAACTGAAGATATGAGTTGAATGTGGGCTGGTTAGAGATCATCAGAGATGAAGGGAGACTAGAGATTCAAAATGTGAGCTGTGCCATGCCCAAATGGGCTCTGATACCATGTTAAATTATGTGGATCTAGGACATGACACAAGCTATGGTGGATCAAAGATGTAAACCAAGTTCATAATGACATGGACAAGTAGAGACAAACTATTACACAAGTGAATTAGGTTCCAAGGTAGATTAGCTTGGACTCATAAACACAATCTTGTGTAGAATCGACAGTGACAGAAACTTAACTGAAAGTACAAAGCATCATGATATTGTATTCATTTCATAGTCAAGTACAATGCTTTATAGACTTTGAGTTGTTCCACTCTCCTCACTGTGCATATGGGATTCAGGACAGCTCCCCTTGGAGCATACATCATTTGTCTATTTCTCAACAGGTATCATACGATAAACCCTAGTGGACCCCTCGGGAGACTACTCCCGTGTGCAAATAGGGAAACAAATATGTACTAGACTCTAATTTTCACAACATCCCTCAATCCTCACCTCATAATTGATGATGGAAAATCAATCACGCTTAGTCCCCCCTTTGACTCTCACACTCTATTGATGATTACAGGAGGGCAACCAAGTTCCTGACATCTATGGATTGAATTTGTATTGCCATATGTGTGAAGGTTGTATGCCTTGTGCATAATTAATGGTGCAATAGTGTATCTCACCCTATGTTGGCATACATGCAAGAAGAAAGGTCAAGAAACCTTATAGTGTTGTGTACATGAATAAATCTTGCTTTATGCATTGAGAGGACCATCTCGTGCATACAATACTCCATTCACAGAACTCACCTCTCTATTGAATATAAAGGATCAGGATTGGTCACTCACTCCACCCTCTATCTCACACTCTGTTGATAATTACATAGGATAACCCATACTCATCCCCATGCTATTAGGATGAAAGATCGCATTCCTCAAGGGTTGTTGATGAAAATTGGGTTTTTTTTGTTAATGATGTCAATTTGTATTGGTTGATGAAGATGCGTACCTAGGGAGATAGCCAACAAGTTTGGAACTTGGATTGTATATTGGAAATGTCATCTACGATAGGAGTTACAAGCATTGATGAAGTTGCATGATACAACTGACCAAGGGAGGCAACTATGAAATTGCATCATGGGTAGGCAGCTTTTCATTTAAGGGTGTGTGCCACCTTTTCTTTGAATGAGTCCTATTATGATAGGGAATTTCTCTCTTTTCTCCCATAGCAATTTTGATTTTTCTCTCTTTTTTCTTTTATCTTTTTTCCTTTTTCTGGAGAGTATTTTCACATTTTCTCAAAGAATAGGTCCCCATGACGACAGGGGGATCAAAGTCCTTTTCTCCCATGATCGATATATATATATTTTTTTTCTTTTTTAAAATTTTTATTTTTAAAAGGAGAACGGAAAGAGCACCATATATCACAACCATCCTTGCCACCTCTATTGGATGAGATGAAAAGCAAGCAGCAAGGGAGTAGTTTGATGTGGCTTTGATGGGCTAGAAGAACAAGGCCACCTCATCATGATAAGGAGGAGGGCTATTAGGAGCAATATGTAAAGATTTATTGATTGACATGCAAGGGATGAAAGAGCTATCGGCGGTGATTGTCACGATCCCCAAGGAGGGTAATAATTCTTGAGGCGATAGACAGTAATCAGGAAGGGATCATCATAGAGGCATCAACTTTCTACACTTGGATAGAGCCATTAGGATTGATAGAAACTACCTTATAAGGGCCCATCCATCACTGTGTTGAACCTTGCTTGGAAACTTCCCAAAACTCAAGTCATAGGCTAGGACTAACTCACCTTCCTTAAATTCCTTCTACTTAATGAAGCTTTCATGATAGGCCTTTCCTCAAGCTTGCATGTTTTCCATGCACTATAGGGCCATTTGGTGAGTCTCAACTAGACATTCCAGTGTAAAAGGCAACACTACAAGGACTCATAATCTCCCAAGTGCTCTTTGATAGCCATGCGCAGAGAGAGGAAAATTCTAATTCAACATGGAAGATAACCTTTGTGTCATACACGAGTTGGAAAGGGTTTTGTCCTATAATAGCCTTATGGGAGGTTTTGTATGCCTAGAGGGCCTTTATAAGTTAATCATCCCAGTCATGGCAATGTGCAATAATTGTCCTTGTCAAGATGGAGGAGAGCATGCAATAATTGGTAACTTTGACTTGACCGTTGGCTTTCGAGTAGTAGGATGTGGACTTGAGATGGCAGATCTTTTATAGCTATGTTAAATCTTCCATAATTTTATTAAGGAAGTGAGTACCTCTATCACTTACCAGCTCTAAGGAACTACCAAAACGAGGGTTGATGTTCTTGTATAGGAACAAGTCCATGCTATTTCCATCATTCCCACTTGAGAACTTTGGCTTCACACCACTTTGTCATGTGGTCTGGTACTATAGACCAAAATGTATGTGTTCTGCTTCCTTTTGGTTGATGGATCAATGGAGCTAACAAAGTTGATTCTCAATTTCTCAACGATTTTAGGGGAAGGATGGGTTGCAGTGGAATAGCGTTGGATTTTATAGGGTTTTTCATTCTCTGGCAAGCATCACATCATTGGCAGTAGTCATAGGCAACCTTGTGGAGGGTCTGCCACCAGTATCTTATGAGCAAGGCCTTTTTGGTGGTCGCTTCTTCTATAAAGTGTCCTTCATAGGGCTTTTCATAACATGCTTTCAAGAAAATCCCAATCTTATCTCCTCTTGCAATACATCTTTGCAACACTTTATCCTTGCCTTTCTTGTACAAAGTGCCACCTAACAAGGTATAAGGGATTAATTCCAACAGGAGCTTCTTCTTTACATGACTGGAGATACTAGGAGGGTACTATTGCATTGCCAATAGGGTGGCTATGTTTGCATACCATGGGGTTGTAGTTTCAACTAGAAAAAGAGAACCATCAGGGAGATCTGGGTAATCCTTCTCCTCTTCATCACTCTAGGGAGGGATCTCAAGGAAGTTACTATATGCATATCCTCTACATCAGGTGCGTTCAAGGAATATTTATAAATATCCTTACCTGTGAATTTTTAATGTACAAAATATAACCATTTTCTATTCAATATGTAAATAATCCCTTTATTTACACCCTTTTATATGTAAATTTTTTATAAAAATCATATTTTAAAAACACCTTATTTTGAACCCACGTGATGCACACATATTTTTATGAGAAACTTACCTGAGGGAGGGATCTTAGATAGATGATTAGCCATGACATGAGAGCAACCAAGCTTTGTAACCACTTCAAAGTCGAACTCTTGAAATATAAGGAGTTATCTCACCATTCTTTCCTTCACATTTACCTTGTTCATCAAGAAGGTTAGGGCCTCATGGTCCACATAGAATTTGAAGTGCATCGACAGTAGGTAGTATCGAAATTTCTCCAAGGTGAACACCATTGACAAGCACTAAAGCTCTCTCACTGTGTATTTTCTTTCTCTGTTGGCTACTTTTCAGCTTTCATAATAAATGGGTTGATCTAACTTTGAGGAGCCTCTTTTGCATAAGACTGCACCTAGGCCTTTAGGAGATGCATTAGTGTGCACATGAAACTTCTTTGTCTAATCAAGAGATTGAATGCTTCATCATAATTAGTAGTCCATGTAAACTCTCCATCTCTCCATAAGAGCTTATGCAAAGGGGCTATCTTTGTCACAAAGTGTGCAATAGACCTTCTATAATAGCACATGAATGAAGAATCCCCTCCATTATTTGAGGTTGGATGATGCTATTAAAGCTACAATCTTCTCAATCTTTGCAGGGTCTGTTGCTATCCCTTGTGCAGAGACAATGTGGCCCAAAAGAACTCATCAAGAGACTTTGAATACACATTTTTCAAGGATGAGAGAGATTCCATACTCTTGACATTTATGAAATCACTGCTTTAGGTGTCCCTGATGCTCACGGATTAGGCTATAGACACAAAATTCATGTAGGTACACCTCAATGAAATCATGCATATGATTTTGGATGTGGCCATCCTCACTCATTGGAAGGTAGTAGAAGCATTATAGAGCCCAAATGGCATCACTTTGTAAGGGTAGATTTCCCATTCTGTTGTGAAGGTTGATTTGAATTGATATTTTTCTATGATCTAAACTTGGTTGTATCCATGAATCCATCCAAGCAAGAATAGAGCTCATGACTATGCCAATGTGTCCAATAGTTAGTCTGTAAAAGGGATAGAAAAATGATCCTTCTTAGTGTTTGAGTTCGGCTTTCGAAAGTCCACACATATTTGCAGCTTTTCATTATTCTTGGGTACTATCACAGTGGGTGAAATCCATTCACTATTAGCCACTAGATAGATAAAATTGGCTTCAAGGAGCTTCAATAATTCAGCTTTCACCTGGCTGAGTAATTTTCATTCATATGCCTTTGTCTTTTCTTGACACGTTATCATGCCACTACACGATCACAATGTTGAAAACTCTAGAGTGTGACTTTTTATTAATCTAGAGAACCAATGTCATTTTAGTTATTAATGTTAGTGTCAGTAGTGTGGATGGTTAAAAAATATTAGATTTTTAGACAAGTTTTGCCAATTTTTGATATTTTAGATATTCTCTCTTGTAAAAAACCAAGAACTGTAGATAACTTCTAGAATAGGATGACATGTAAAAGAAAGAAGGTAGGTTTTAGCCATTTTGAGAGGATTTTATGTGAAAAGAAGGATTGGCGAAATCGCATGACATGTGATCATAGTTTTCAGGTAGTGAACAACACTCCAAACTGGGAGATGAAGAAGGAGTGATTTGGCAAAACTCTAGCTAGGTGTCCTGGTATTTTAGCCCCCTTTCAGAGCCAATGGAAGCATCATATTGGTGGTCTAAGCAACATAAACAAATATATTGGTTTATGCATGTTTTTTTCTACAAGAGATTTGTTTTCTCATAATGTAGAAATAAATTGGCAGGCTTCACCTTTGTGAGTATTCTTCTACATCTTCTATTTCTTTGAGCCCCTTCTCTTTTGCCTATGCCTCTCCCTAAATGTCCCTTCACCCTATTGTCTCTTATCCTCGTGGTAGACTTTCAACCCCAAATGCTCCGATAACACTTGGCATCAAGCTCTAGGTGGATATGATGCTGACACATTAGGATCAATCCCCTTTAGATCTTTATATGACCATGAAAACATGTCCATGTTCTCTTTTATCAAAAGGTCATGCAGGACCAACAACTCTTCTTCTAGAAGGCTGACACCCACCTTTGGGTGTTGTTTAGTACCATTAGCATCCATGAACATTAATTGCTTTTCACCTTCCACTTCATGAATGAAGGTTTCAAAAATTTCCGACTCCTTCAAGGGAGTGACCTCCTTTTCTAATGCTCCACTAGAACCCACTTCCTCTTTCAATGAGAGCTAAACGTGCTCCTTGGGAAGCTGAAAAAGTATCATTGCTATTTGATATTTTATGGAAGGGTTATTTATCTCTTGACTCGAGGATTCATATTTTGAGAATGCATCTAGGGACATTTGGGCTGTCAAATTAGTGGTTGTTGGAATGGTGCATTATCATCATCCTCTCTTAAGGGTGACGTTGGGCAACAAAAGCCACTACTAAAGGAAGATTTATTATGCTGAATCCATTTTTTATGAAGGTTTTACATATAATGCGACTCATTATTGTGTCCAAAGGCTACCAGAGTCACTTTGTCTAGCAACATGAGATCTTCTGCTTCTATAGCCTCTAGAACTTCTTGAGTCATCTATGTCTTCTGTGACTAGGATAGATTCTTCCAGCTCACTTTCATAGTCTTCTGCTGCTATATCATTTTCATCCTCTTCGCACTCTTTTTTTGCCTCTATAAGAGATAAGGGTTTTGTAATAGAAGAATAGATTCTCTATTATGTCCCCTCTATCTCTACTTCTACTCTTGTCTATGGTTCTACTTGTGTCTTTGTCTCTAGCTCTGAACCTACGTCTATCTCTTTCTCTGTTCTACAGCCATGTAACAAGGATAAAAATACACCTATACCTCTACCTCATGGTCGGAGGTGATTTTTAAAGCCAATTCAGTTTTATGTAGGATGTACTCACCCATTGACAAAGACTTGGCTTCTTTTAGAAATTGACTTACAATGTCCACTGTCAGGGATTGTGCCTTTGTTTTTCTGGAAAATATTAGTTTGATGGCTTCTTCATATCTTTATGCCATCTATTACTTCCTTGGAAGATTCAATTACAACCTCAATGGAAGTGGACCCATTACCTTTTTTTGAGCCATACACATTCAATGCCACTTTGTTGGGTATTTTGCCTAGGGATAGGGTCCCTTTGAACCGATTCATTTGTGCCCTTACTTCAAAAAGTAATGGTCTTTCCAACAATAGAGTGCATGAGGTCCCATAGGAATTTGGTTTTACGACCACATAGGTTAGCCAATAATCTTTTCCTACGAGGATTGTCTTCACATATGGGAGAATGCCCAAAGGCTTAATTCCACTTTGTTCTTCCAGTGTGATAAACCACTACATAGGTTGCATATCTTGCAAGCCTAGATCCTTCATTGTCACATCCATCATGATATTCAGTGATGAACCTCCATCAATGAATGTGTCTACTATAAAGCATCCTTGAATCCACATGCCAGTCTTTAGGGTACCAAGATCTAGGAAGGTGTTGGCCACATCTACTTCTTTCACAAGCTCTCGAGATTTGTTGGACTTGGTTGTTGTTGAGAGAGCAATTCTTAGGCTACATCTTCTTGTCAATATGCTTTTGAATTTCTTTCAAAAACTAGGAGACAACATGAGCAACTGTCAAAATGTTAGGTTTGGTTTAAAGGCGTCTACGTCTTTGACCAAGTCATATTTGTTGATAGGGTCCACAAGATTTTCTAATCAGCTAAGGAATGGGGCAACCCCCTCATTTATCTTCCCTTTTTTCTCCAAAAATGGGAGCATTTTCACTTCTTCTATAATGGGAGGTACTTTTTTATTCTCTATATCCTCAATCTTTGGTCATGTTTTTGTAATTACCTTTGTGGCCTTTTGTATTGCTAAACGGCTCTATACTCTACCATTTTACCATGTATTGTTCTATTTCTCCTTAGGATGGTTGAACTTCACCATTTTAGCAAAGAAAATGTTTTCTTTTTAAAGTGTCCATTCTCTTTTCTTGGCACGCTTTATTGCAGCAACTTCCAATTTCACCAAATTGAAGATAGGTTCTTGGGTCTTCTATTGGGTATCACGAGTATGTTACAAGACATGTCATGGACATGGACCATGCAACCAAAAAGAAGCAAAGGAAGACCAAGAAAGCCCAAGTCAAAAATTGAATGAAGAAACTCATTCTGCCTAGGCGCATGAAAAGTGAAGGAGAAGGCAAGCTCTAAAAAAACGTGGGAGAGCACCAAATATTCTAGCAAGGCTCTCTCAAGGGTGAAAGAGGTCCTCTCAAGGATCAAGGAGGTCCTCTCAAGGATCAAGGAGGCTCTCTCAAGAATGAAGGATGCTCTATTCAGGATGAAGGAGAGCCTCCAAGGGCTCTCACAAAATGAAAGTGCACAACACAATGTAATTCATTTTATAAGAGCACTAGGCTCCCTCCTATGTGAGTTGTAAAGTCAAAACGAACATCGGTGAAGGAATAAGGCAACTAAAAGGGAATAGGGAAAGAGGACCTTGGCAAGATGCATATTCATATAAAAAAAAGGATGGGTGATTTTGGGCTTATATATAAACATGGAAAGTGAATGAGGAGCTCATTCTTTAGTGTGTGGCAAAAGTGGTCTCCTCTTATTCCCTTATTCTCTCCTTCTTGCTTGCTTGTGTGTGCTTGAGAGAGGGAGCGTGAGGGAGTGAAGGACTGAGTGTGTGAGGGTGAGGGAGCTTGGAGAAGAAGCTCTCCATCATCTCCTCTCTTATCCTTATTCTTCTCTTCTCTTCTTTGTCTCATGTACAACTATGAAGTATGGAGCTCGAAGGAAGAGGCTTGAGGTTTCTTCAGCTCGCATCTCAAATCATGGAGCTACTGGCTTGCTTGAGGGAGGAGATTACTCATTTGGGCATCAAGCTAAGCTCATATATCCTCGTAGAATTGAAGGTGTGTTGGCTAGGTGAGAGATAGACATTTGTTATTGCTTGAAATGCTTGTAAGCAATAATCAGTCTGTGGGTCTTGGCAGTTGAGCATGGGCTCCCTTTAGAGGGTAGCTTTTACAAGAGGTGGACTTGGATAGTCTTTTGTAGTGTGGCTTCTTCTTTGCATCTATTGTATAAGGTCTTGTAGTTCATGGACCTTCTAGGGTTTGGGTAGTTTGGTGAGATATGCCCCTTTTCTCCACATTTGTAACACTCCACTTATGATGTCGGGAGACTGTTGTCCTCCTTTGTAATGTTGAGACGGAAACCCCCTTGGGCAAAAATTAGGACTAAAATCCCTAGGCTTTGATCCAATATCTTAGGTGGTCTTATTGGATTCCAACAAGTTGAATCTTACTTCTTGATCTTTTTTCCTTCTTTCATGCATCTTCTTTATAGAGCAAATATCCTATGTATGGTTCTTCCTTAAATAGTAAGAACAGAAGGCTCCATGGATGGTTGGTTTTTGGATACATTTAGTGGCTAAATGTCATGCTTGATTGCACTTTCCACACCATGTATTAGATCACATTACATCTTTTTTACCTCTTGCACGAGTGGATATGCTCGTGGTATTCACATTTAGCCTCTATAGCTATTTTGTTATCACATCCATCAACTCCTTGATGCTTGCAATTGAATTGAACAGGTATTTCTTCAAATTTTCACCTCCTAGAGTATTTGCAATAGGATTTAGGGAAGCCTTTTTAATCATTGCATAGACTCGTTGGGTTGATCTAGAGGATCCTCTGTTTTTATTTTGATTCATAGCTCCTATTGAGACTAGAGGTTGTTGGTTCCAGTTGTTGGTAGGGTTCCATTGTTGTTGTTGAGTTGCCATTGGGAGAACTGTTTGAGACCACTATTGTTGTGGTTGAACCTTCATTTGAGGTACTGTTGTTTGCAGCTACCACTGTGGATTTGGTACATTGTGCTGCGGCACTATTTTTATGTGAGGATAAGGATAGGGAACTATCCGTGGGATTGCATTTGGTGGGTATACCATTCCTAGCATGGGAGGAGGTAAGATTCCTCTACCAAGGGGCCATTGAAAACCTTGCTTTTACTTCATCATACAGTCTTGCACATTCCACTACAACTTGTAGGTTAGCTAGTCTTCTTAATTCTACAAACTTACAAACTTATGGTTGTAGGCCTCTAAGAAAAACTCCCTTGTGGATGTCTTCATCCAAGTGATGTTTGGTCCATCTCTTCAATATGTATTCCATTCTAGAGATGTGCTTCCACCCGTTCACCAGAGGGCTGACTTAGGTTCATGAACTCCTCTCACATCCACTCTTCAAAAACTTCATGCTTGAATTTAGTGAGATAGGCCAACTTCAAGTTGTCCCATGTACCAAAAGTTCCTCTACTTGTTTCTCATATCACTAAAATGTTGAACCTTCAAGTCTGGCGGGGAATATTACCAACAAATGCTTGGGGGTTCTAGCATTGCTGGCTACACACTCTACCATGAACTCTACTACATGAAGAACATGGTCTTCATTGTACTCTCCCTTAAAGATAGACAATGGACTATATTCATTGGCTGGTCATTAATATTTGGAGGGCGAATCTGATTGGGAAGGGGTCCTTGAGTCACCATGTGAACTTCTGTAAAGTGTGCCGCTAGGGTGTCAAAAGAGGCTTCTATTGCTAGCTCAATATTGGCTTTTATTTTCTCCTTCTCTCTACTCACATACCTCTGGACTTGTTCTAGTGCTTAACTCTTGCTTGTGGCATTCATCAAGAAGTTAGCTCCACCTAGTTTGTCTATACTTAACAAAAGAGAATCAGAAGGGCTTCAATAATTAGAGGACTCTCTTGCCAACATTTCTTCTACTTCCTTCTTTTCAATGTATCTGAATTCAACTTTGATTCCACTACAAAGGGGAAGACATTCAGTTCTGAAGGTATCAAAACTCATTCTTCTAAGGATCGTTGTGGTACCATCATCATATTAATGCCAGCTTTTGATGGTTTCAACAATGTATGTTTTGAAGAGCACTCAGTCTACTAGCTTCAGTGGGTTGCTAATTAGAAAAATAGAAGGTTATTAGTGCACCATGCATCCCATGTCTCTTTGAGAGCAGATTTTTGAGCCCGGGATGTGCCTAAACTTTGCCAAAAACTCTGAAATTTAGGGAAAAAATATTTAACATCGAAGGCGGCGGCTGCAGCTAGGACGATTTTAAGCACCAAGTGAAAGACAGCTTTTGAAAGGCGCCCGAGCGACACTTGTGGATTTTTGATAAATTTTCCGACTGCCGTGCGGGATGCCAGGAGCTGCGAGTCAGTGCGGGATGAGGAGCCGAACGTGCAGGATTTTTCAGAGCTCGAAACGAAGTCCGGACGAGGAAGAGGCCAAAAATTGACCAAGATTTGAAAAGGTGGACATTAGGAGGACCAAAGGGGGGGTGCCCTTTGGGATTTTAATCCCCCCCCCCGCCCGCGTCAATTTTGATGAAAAAAACGTGGAGAGATGGCGTGAACAAGGCGGCGCAAATTTTGCCCCCCCCCTCTCATGGATCTTGATTTCTGGGCTGAAAGTACCCCAAGCACCAGAGATTGGGCCTCAACTTCTCCCTCTTGCCTGACTCTATCGCCGGTCTTCGCATGAGATATGGCTGTCTAGATGAAGAGATCAGAATCTAGTATTTCTCTCTCCTCCCTCTCTCTCCCCTCTATGGGCTGTTCATGTGCACCATCTTGAAGGAGGAACTGGGAGGGAGAATGAAGGAAATGGTGATGGAGATTGATGGAGATGCTGAAGATTGAAGTGCAACATTGGATTGAGAGAAATGGAGGCTCCGTTTGTTGGTTATGCGGTCATTTAAGGCATCTCGGGTTACGTAAAAACACGGTATGACCATTTTTATGAAGAAAAATGAAGGTTTTTTTATAGCTTATGATGATAATTATGTTCTTATTTGATGAAAATTTGTTGGTGTGTTAGTTGCATCATGAGTAATTGTTGTTTATAAAAAAATCTTGATTTTTCAATGATTTACATACTCTATTTAATTCCCGTAAACCCGAAATGCAGTTTTTAAGCGCTAAAATGGTAGTTTTTCCGTTTCGGGTGGGTAAAAGGTATTCCCATGGGGGGGAAATGGAAGATAAATTGAATGTTAGTATGCTGAAGTGATTGGAACAAGAAAAATCGAAAAAATAGCATATTTCATTGTCAAATAAATCAAGAAAATGGAAAAAATAAGGGAAAAAATAGAAATACGGCTTACAAAAATAAGGAAAAATATAATGATTATTTGTGGATGTATGGTAATGGAAAAGCATGAGGCTTAGGCTCAGTTTTTCCTATCTCCTTGTCAAATTTTGTGATTTATCGCTTTTTATACATCAAAACATGACAAAATGAACCTCTACACCTATGCAACGAAAGCAATACCTAAACGTAGGGGGTTGGGATGTTTGAATGGTGTGCCTTGCATGCTGATTATTGCTGATTTTCTTATGCATATCATGGCATAGAGTTCGTGGTATTTTAATTAAGAGAATAGTAGCACGAGCGTTGTCTCGGTGCTATCCTTACATCACCGCAACGGGTTAGTGAATGAGCATTGGAAAGCCTGGTTGTGCACCACATGTCTCTATTTGAAAATTATGTTTGAGCGCTTTAGGATCATTCACTTTTGCATGTGCATGTCGACCATGGTATCAGAATACAAAGGCCTGGATGCATAGCACCTGTTTTCAATGACAATGACCCACGCTTGAGTGTGGAAAGGCATCCTAAGCCGTAGGATAGACGTTCGTTTCTTGGGGGATCACTTGGTATGTCCTGGAGTACTTTTGAAATGAAAGAGTGGAGTTTATTTGTTTGTTCTATATGTTGAGCAGCGCATCAAGGGGCTAATCCCTACGATGTAGGAGAGTTGTAGTGGGGCCGCGGTGATTCTACCAAGAGGTTGCCTCCCATGTATGTGATTATCGTGGCATTTATTGCCAATGTGTATGGGTTCTCCCTCTGTGGAGTTTATAGAAAGGGAAATGTTGGACTATAAAACTATAAACGCATAGATTAGAGTTTAGGATAGTTCATTCTTTAGCAGCAGATAGACGCTCCTGGCCCGTGAGGCCGTGAGGGTGTGTTTGTCTGTCATGAGTATGAGGTCCGGCTAGTGCCATAGCCAGTGCCGGCCCATTTGAGGTCCCATCAGTGGTGCGTCTAACAGGAGCTACGAACAAGTGGTGGTTCTCAAATTTAGGGTTGTTAGGAACCAAAAAGTTCGTTTATGTCCTCTGACAAGGACCGTCAAGCCGAAATACAAAAAGCAGAACGTGCTGAGAGGGCTAGACGGAGGTTGGAGATTGTAAGTTGCTATTCTCCTCAAAGGAGTAGCCCGATACGCATAAAAGGTAGTGGTCTTAGTAACCCAACTACTACACATAGTCCTTTAGGTGCAGGAGGAAGCACAAGTTCTTCCTCTCTTCAACCAAGTCAACCCATTTCAAGTGGGGGTGTGATCCTATCAATCCAAACTCCTATTGTTAATCTGATTGTCGTCATGGCACAACCTATTGCAATTCCTACAGGGACGCCGGATCTGCGAGCTTTAGGAGTTCCTTTGCCCATTTTTAATGGGTTAGCCAAAGAAGATGCGAAGTTTCACATTTGTGAGTTCCAAAGATTAAATTTTAATTATCGCATCAAAGATGAGGGACATCTTATGATGTTCTTTAACATGACATTAAAGGGAAGGGCTGCAGCATGGTATCATAGCATAGAGACTTGAACCATAACCACAATCGACCAATTTTATGTAGCTTTCCGAGGAGAATACACCCTTGAAAGAGGTGGCCAATACTGGTTGTGTGTTTTGAATGTAACACGCCAAGACCCCCATGAGAATTTGAAAGCCTATGCCAAGAAGCTTAAGGAAGTGTTTCGTAAGTTACAAACTTACATTCCTATTCCGCCGGTTGCCCAATTGCAATACTTCTTGCATGGATTGGATTTCAATATTTAGGTACAATTGTGCAGTGTGGCTTTGGCTGATATAGACATCGCCATTATGCGGGCAGAAGGAGTAGAGTCACGATTACAAACGGCCTACTCCTCTCGAATAAATCTTAATGCGGGTTTAGTACTTGGAGGCAATTTACCATTGATAAATGGAAGTCAAGGGGTGCCTATGAATAACCCTAATGGGAGAGGAAGCATGGTTCAAAATGTACCTTTGTGCTCCCAGTTCCTCCCAATGTGACTATGCCTATGGCTAGTCAGTTGGCTCCACTAAATGTTCGAGGCCAAGCTTCGAACCCTAATGTTGTTCATGTGAGTCAATAACCAATGCCCAATCAAATTGTTAGGCCAATGGAACGACGAATAGACGATCAAGGCTATGAGTCGAGTGCCTCTAATGTCCTTGGCGAAGTTAAGGATATGATGAAGCACTACACCGACATGATTTTTGAACAATATTGGCAAATAGCTATTGACGTCAATCTCTTGAAGAAGCAGCAGAATCTGATAGGGAGTCAACGCCCTGAAGAGGGTGGTCCCTCAAGATTCAGTTGTAAGTGGTGTGGCGGACAACATTTCCCTAGAAACTGTCTAAATGTTAAATGTGATATTTGTGGGAAGTCGGGCCACTTAGCCGCTACCTATTGGAGTAAGATTAGTTTCCTCCAATAAGGGAGTAAACAGCCAGGTCTAGTTAATCATAGAGCATAAGGTAGTAACCTCCAGCAAAATGATGGACCAAGATAAATATTGCAAAGGGGAAAGACCACTATAGAGGAGTTGCCACAAGGCAATGGAGTCAGCCTTATTGAGGCTATACACGTCAATGGCGGTGAAACCTCTAACCTAAGAACCGTGACAAGAGGCCAAAAGGCTAAAGAAGGTGATAAAGATAATGCAAAACCGGTCGAGAAAAACCCTAAACAAGGGAATAAGGGGATGCAAGTCCTGAATCCTGGAGTGGAAGGTGGACCTCTAAGGCCTGTTGACAAAAAAGTCGATCCTAAGAAGGATAAGTAAATGCCAAGAAAGAAGGCAAGAGCCAAAAAAGAAGCACCAAAGCTGGTCTCGAGATCAAAATAAAGAATGGTTTGGAAAGAAAAGAGAGCGTTGGCTACCTATCATGATTTGATTTAGCAAGTTCTCTTTGTGTAGTCAAACCAGATGTAAACCTCTTACAGTTGATTAAATTATCTCTAAGAGTACGCAAGGAATTCAAGAAGATCCTGCATATTGGGTATATTGTAGAACCTTTGGGCATGGCACGAGTAGGGGAAGATTGGTTTGATCATGCTGAAAAGAATTGTCCTAGGGTTCCAGCATACGTGGATGGAATATTAGTAGAGCATGCTATCGTAGACACTGGGTCCTCCGTCAATATCATGAGTTTAGAATTGATGGAGAGGTTGGGTCTAGGCATTCAAAAAGATAGCTCCACCCTTCTTAGAATGGCTGATGATAGTCTAAGGCAACCAGAAGGTTGCCTTACTAAAGTCCATGTTATAGTTTGCAAGTGTAGAATGCTTCTTGGACTTTAGGATAATAAGATTTGCAGGACGTCCTAGCTATTGGGTCTTGCTAGGCAGGACTTGGATCTTGCGAACAGACTACCAAGTAAATATACCCACCGGTCGAGTGGTTCTAGCTAGAGGTGCTAATCGAGTAATAGTCGATGCTTACCCTGAGTCTCCTCAGAGTGAGAGAGCTCCTTTATCCTCTATTGAATTAGAAACATGATAGGACCTAAAATGGGCCGGCACTAGCTATGGCACTAGCCAGACCTCACACTCATAACAGACAAACACACCCTCACGGCCTCGCGGACCAGGAGCGTCCATCTACTGATAAAGGACAAACTATCCTAAAGCCTAATCTATGCGTTTATAGTTTTATAGTTTTGTAGTCCAACATTTCCCTTTCTATAAACTCCACAGAGGGAGAACCCTTACACATTGTCAATAAATACCACAATAATCACATACATGGAAGGCAACCTCTCGGTAGAATCACTACGGCCCCACTACAGCTCTTCTACATCGCAGGGATTGGCCCCTTGATGCGCTGCTCAACATATAAAACAAATGAACAAACTCCACTCTTTCACTTCGAAAGTACTCCAGGAAATACCATGTTACCTCACCAAACACTTCCCCAAGAAACGAACATCTATCCTACGACTAAGGATGCCTCTCCACACTCAAACGTGGGTCATTGTCATTGAAAACAAGTGCTATGCATCCAGGCCTTTTTATTCTGATACCATGATCGTCATGCACATGAAAAGTGAATGATTCTAAAGTGCTCAAACATCATTTTAAATCAGAAACACATGGTGCACAATCAGGCTTTCAAATGCTTATTCCCTAACCCGTTGCGGTGATGCAAGGGATAGCATCGAGATAACACTCGTGCTACTATCTGAAAGGTGAGAAGGATCGAAGCTTGCACGCGAGCTATGGCGGGAGAGCAAGAGCAAGAAAGAGAGAGACAAGAAATGGGAACTCCAACGGTCACAATGTGTGACCGGGCCTTCCTTTATTCAAACTGTCACTAAAAGAATAAAGAATAAAGTGACGTGACGGGTGCCCGCCACCTGCAGTGTGCAGTGGCGGGTACTGTCAGTGTAGTAATACACGGGGCGGCACGGCGGAGGCGCCTTTACCCCCAACAACCTCCCACTTAAAGGCGAATCTACCCTAGTGAGAGAGAAAAGAAAAAGAAAAGACAGTACAAATGTACATAGGTACAAGGGATGAGGAAAGGTGACATCTCATCCAACGCCCATCAACCTCCTGAGGAAGGCAAAGCGCTCAGTAGTGAGGCTCTTCGTGAGCAAATCTGCAGGATTCTCGTCAGTGGAGATCTTGACAAGGTCAACAGACCTGTCCTCCACGACACCACGTATGAAGTGATACCTCACCTCAATGTGTTTCGTCTTCGCATGGAAGACCGGATTCTTAGCCAACTGAATGGCACTCATAGAATCCGAATGCAGTGTAGGTGTAGCATCAATCCCAAGGTCAGCAACTAGACGGCCTAACCATATGGCCTCCTTGCAAGCCTCAGTGGCTGCAACATACTCAGCCTCAGTGGTAGACAAAGCCGTACACTTCTGAACCCTGGACATCCAAGAGATAGCCCCTCCAGCATAGGTGAATACATAGCCAGAAGTGGACTTCCTACTATCTGCATGTCCTGCATAATCGGAGTCAGTGTACCCCACGACCCCTGTATCCTGGCTGCCATAGCAAATACACATATCTGCTGTGCCCTTCAGGTACCTCATGATACCCTTCACGGCATTCCAATGTCTGCTGCCAGGTGTAGCCATATAGCGTGCCACAACACCAACTGCATGTGCAATATCTGGACGAGTGGCTATCATGGCATACATCAAACTGCCCACGGCTGATGCATAAGGGATCTTGGCCATCTCGGCCCTCTGCTCATCTGTCTGCGGACAATCGGCCTGTGATACCTTCACATAAGAAGGTAATGGACAGCCAATAGGCTTTACGTCCTGCATGCGGAAGCGCTCAAGGACTTTATGAATGTACTCCTGCTGTGAGAGATACAAAAGTCCCTGATGCCTATCGCGCTTAATGCGCATCCCAAGTATATGTGAGGCCTGTCCCAAATCCTTCATCTCAAAGCTCTTCTTCAGCTGAGATTTAAGAGCATCTAGCTCATCATGAGCTTTCCCTACTATCAGCATATCATCAACATAGAGTACCAAGATAAGCAAACTGCCATCACGAGCTTTCTTCGTGTAAAGACACGGATCCATAGCACTCCTGCTGTAGCCCTGTGACTGCATAAAGGCATCAAACTTATGATACCATTCCCTAGGTGCCTGCTTCAAGCCATACAAGCTCTTCTTCAACTTGCACACTAGGTGCTCCCTGCCAGGTTCTGCAAAGCCCTTAGGCTGATCCATATAGATCTCATCATGCAAGTCCCCATGTAGAAAAGCCGTCTTGACATCCATCTGATATAGATCTAAGTCAAGCTGTGCAACCAAAGCCAAGACTAAGCACAGGGTGGTCATCTTAACCACAGGAGAGAAGACCTCATCAAAGTCCACACCATGTTCCTGCTTAAAACCCTTTGCTACCAATCTAGCCTTGTATGCCGGCTTGGGGTGTCCAGGGGTACTTTTCAGCTTGTACACCCACTTGCATGGCAAAGCCTTCTTGCCCTTAGGCAAGGCAACCAAATCCCAAGTCTCATTCTTATGCAGGGAGTCTATCTCAGACTGCATAGCCCTCTCCCAGGAGTGACTGTCACCCCTGCGCATAGCCTCATCATAAGTGAAAGGCTCTCCTGCATCTGTAACCAAAACATAATGCATAGAGGGCTAAAATCTGTCAGGTGGACGTCTATCTCTAGCAGACCGTCTCACCGCAGGCTCTGCTGCCTGTCTAACTACCTGTCCAACATCCTGGCCCTGTGGAGGAACTGCTGCAGGCTGTACTACTGGCTGTGCTGGAGCTTTAGGCTCCTCCTGAAAGATCACTCTGCGGATCTCAACCACCTTCTCAGGCTGCCTGTGCATCTTGTCTTCATGGAAGACGACATCATGGCTGCGTACTATTTTCCGCGCCTGCGGATCCCATAGGTGATAGCCCATCTCTCCTGACTCACCATAGCCAAGGAATATGCATTTAATGCTCTTTGGATCCAATTTACTCCTCTTGTCCTTGGGCACATGGCAGAATGCCTCACATCCAAAGACACGGAGATGCGCATAAGAGGGTGGCTTACCAGCCCAAACTTCCTCTGCAACCTGGAAATCCAATCCACTGGAAGGCGATCGGTTTATGACATGCACTGACGTACTAACTGCCTCAGCCCAAAAACTCGGGGGTAGGCCTGCATGGCTAAGCATAGAGCGCACACGCTCCTGAATAGTCCTCTTCATGCGCTCAGCCAAACCATTCTGGGGTGGGGTGTAAGGGGCGGTCAACTGACGCTTAATACCCCTGTCATCACAAAACTGCTCAAAAGCATGCGAGACATATTCTCCCCCATTATCTGTCCTAAGGCATTTCAGCCTATACCCAGTCTGGTTCTCAACAAGAGCAAGCCATCTCTGAAAAACTGCCAAGACATCGGACTTCTGCTTTATGGGATAAGCCCACACTTTCCTAGAAAAATCATCAATGAAGGTAACGAAGTACTTCGCGCCACCCATAGACATGCAAGGCATAGGCCCACAAACATCGGAATGCACCAATGCCAAGGGCTCACTCATGCGTGGCCTACCCGATTTCTTATGCGTAGACCTATTCTGCTTACCATAAAGACAATGATCACACGAGTCAAAACATGCATAATCCAAAGGCGGAAGATACTGCAAACCAGATAACATTTTCATTCCTTTCAAAGACATATGCCCCAAACGGGCATGCCAAAGTGATACATGTGGGATAGAGCCCACTGCCAAAACATGGTCTACAGAAGACCCAGATACAACAAGAGGATAGAGGCTGCCAGCCTTGGCGCCTCTAGCAAGCACAAGTCTGCCTTTGGTAATCTTCCAGGCAGAATCCCCAAAACAGACATGAAATCCGGCATCATCCAACTGTCCTACAGACATAAGACTACGCGTAAGCGCAGGTACATGACGTACATCCCTGAGCAAAAAGGAACTGCCAGTGGAAAACTGCAACTGAATATCTCCACAGCCCACAATATCAAGAGACCTGTCATCTCCAAGTTTGACTGATCCAGATACAGTACGGTAAGAGTGAAACCACTCACGGTAAGGCGTCACATGGAAGGACGCACCTGAATCCAATAACCAGCACTGTGCATACATACTAGGTGTCTCAGTCAAGTGTGAAGCATCAGAAGAACTAGCTGCAAGTATAAACTCATCACCACCATCGGACTCTTCAGTCTGCGTGACATTAATTTCCTCAATCTTGACGTTGGACTTCGCAGGTACTATGCTGCGATCAGAGGACTTCTCCTGCACTTTATCTTTCCCCTTATCCTTGCGCTTCTCATTGCGCAACTCATGACACTGTGGTCTAATATGGCCCTTTTTCCCACAATGATGACAAGTGACATTTGCATTGCGTCCACGCGACTTACTACGCGACTTGCCACCACGAGATTTAGACCGACCCTTCTGCGAGTCACGGCCTCGGCCATTACCACGGTCATACCTGTCATTCCTGCCTCTAACTGTCAAAGCATGACTACCACGAGAGGCATCCAAGTTTTTGCGATTCACCTCTTCCTGAAGAAGAGCACTCTCAACATCTGCCAATTTTAGAGTAGCACTAGAGGCACAAAGAGCAGTGCGGAATACATCCCATGACTCATTCAGAGTTCCAAGCAAGAAAAGAGGAGTTACTTCCTCTCCAAAGGTGATATCCTGCGAAGTCAGGTTCTTCAGTATAGCATGGAACTGGCTCAAGTGAGCAGACATAGTCGCATTATCCTTCATGCGCAGATCCATAAGCTGCTTCAACCAGTACATCTGACTCGCCGGACTTTTCTTATCATAAAGATTCTTGATCTTATTCCATAGATCCCATGCACTCTATACTTCCTCAAATACATTATAATGTACCTGTTCAGTGAGAGACAATACAATCGTGGACTTGCATAGCTCATCAAGTTCAAGCCAGTCGTCAATGTCCATAGTTTCAGGCTGCTCCCCACTCAACCGAAGTGGCTTAATCTGAGATTTCTGCACCAAAACCTGCCATATTTGACTCTTCCAGTAAGAATAGTTGGTACCATCCAACTTTGTAATGTTAAAGATGGCACTATCATGCGAAGATGACGCCATTATGCAGGCTGGAAATGCCCAAACAGTCCAAAACTGCTTGCTGTTTTACTGCAGAAACTGCCCAAAAATGACCAAAACGGGGTCCAAAGGGTGAGCAAAGTGTGCCAAAAGTTGCTGCCCACTTAGTACTAGGTGCGGTACACCAAATCAGGATATTTCAGCATGAAAAGTACACCTCAGTCCACCAATAACTGCTTGCTGTAATAAATTGCAGGTATGCAGTCTAGAGAGCAAACTGTCCCAAAATAGGATCCAATGTCAAGCAAACAATTCTAGGTCCAAAGCTGGCATGAAATGGACATAAGCAAGGCCAATGACAGTGAAAAGAACATGAGCTCAACACCAAGCATGTCAAAATAACATCTGCCAGTGAAAGGCACACCCCCAGACACTCTAGGCAAAGTGTTCCTGTAACTGCCAAAACCTGACACAAATAGGTATCTGCTCAAAGAGAAAGATCCAAATATGAGACTCAGCTCATAAGCATCCTGTGAACCAAGAGTACATCAATGCATATCCATAAAGATCGGAGTATGATCCCAAAGTCTCAATGTGTATGTAGCTGCTCAAGACATAAACTGCTCCAAATACATGTAAGTGCTCCAATAGCATGCAACTGTCAAAGGTCAAGAAAGCATGTAAAATGCTCCCACTGGCACAAAAGGCGTACAAAGCGAGCTCAGAAGCTCAAACAACCCAAGAGAAAGCACCAGTGATAAGTGACCCTGTCAATGCATCAAGTGCATCCGAGAGAGCATGACATACATGAAGCACCGGTCGTATTAACCATGAAGCAATACATAAGCCCAAATAAGCTCTTGGTCAACTCAATGACATCCAAATAGCAACCAAGATCAGTGATCAAGTAAGCCGGGAATGCTCAAATACATCCAAATCCAAGCTCCAAATGTCGGTATGGCATACACGAACCAAATAGCATATGTCACGAACCAAAGCATGTAATGCAAAAGCCTAACTATCAAGCAGAGACATGAGGCATAGGCGGTCCATGAGCATGCCGAGTCGGTCCAAATGCCAGTGAAGACGGAGCTAATGCGAAGCTCAAAAGCATCCCATAATCTCATAAATATGCTCCAAGTCGTCCCCAAATGTCAGAGATATCATGCCAAAGCTCAAAGCATACATCCGGTATCGGTAGGTAAGTGCCAAAGCATGTAAAGTACCTTCAGCCCACTGTTATTCCAGCATGTATTTACTGTTCTAAACAGTAGATTTCAGCCCCAAATTCAAGCCAAAATCATGGTCAAACCAAATGCATACATCCCCAATACATCCGGGTAGGAAGTAGACCGCATACGGGCATCAAACAAGGTAACCGGAGTAGAGTATAAGCATTAAATGCCAATGCCAAGTGTGGCTGCCCTGTTTCTAGCACTGTATAATAGTAAATAACAGTCCCAAATCAGCCAATATTTCAAGCCAAAATCATGGCATAATCATGTGCATACATTCCCAAGGCACTAGGCATCATGTAGACCGCATACGGGCATTAAATAGCACAACCGGAATGGAGTATAAGCAACAAATGCTAATGCCAATGGTGCTGCCCTGTTTTCAGCCTGTTATGACAGTTTATGACAGTCCCAAATCTGAAGAAATCAGCCCCGAAAGATCAAGACCAATGCCCAAAGCTTGAATGACATCAAACATGAAGTCTATAGCCCTCTTGATCAAGGTAGAGAGCAAGAAGCAATGGCCAAGTGTGGAGCTGAAGTAGATGAGTGCTCACAGCCTGGAAAAAATGATGCAATCTGCCCTGTTGGTGCTGAACTTGCTGCTGCTCCACATGGGCTGAAAAGGGGGTAATGGGGGGCTCAATGATGGCCCAAGGTAGGCACATACCAAGCCATGAAGGCCCAATGCAAAGGGGAGGGAAGATATGAGCTATGGAGCTCAAGAAGAGTGGCTGCCCTTTGTTCCTGCCCTGTTTCAATCTGAGAATACACTCAAATGCCTGCAAATGCTGAAGCAATATCTCAAGGGCAAGGCCCTGATGAAGCTCAAGAAGGCCAGGATGGAGCTCGGGAAGCCGGGGAGAGTCGGGAGCTCAAGAGGTCGGCTATGGCTGCGGGGATGGAGACCCAATGCGTGAAGCGAGTCGATGCGAAGGTCGGGAAGCACCGAGTCGAGCTCGAGCAAGAGAATGCCAAGCTCTGATACCAGTTGAAAGGTGAGAAGGATCGAAGCTTGCACGCGAGCTATGGCGGGAGAGCAAGAGCAAGAAAGAGAGAGACAAGAAATGGGAACTCCAACGGTCACAATGTGTGACCGGGCCTTCCTTTATTCAAACTGTCACTAAAAGAATAAAGAATAAAGTGACGTGATGGGCGCCCGCCACCTGCAGTGTGCAGTGGCGGGTACTGTCAGTGTAGTAATACACGGGGCGGCACGGCGGAGGCGCCTTTACCCCCAACACTATCCTCTTAGCTAACATACCACGAGCTCTATGACATGATATGCATCATAAAATCAGCAACAATCAGCACGCAAATCACACCATTCAAACCTCCCAACGCCCTACGTTTAGGTATTGCTTTCGTTGCATAGGTGTAGAGATTCATGTTGTCATGTCTTGATGTAGAAAAAGCAATAAATCACAAACTTTGACAAAGCGATAGGGAAAACCGAGGCTAAACCTCATGCTCTGCCACTACCACACATCCACAAACAATCATTATATTTTTTTCTTATTTTTTCGAAGACGTATTTCTATTTTTCTCCTTATTTTTCCCATTTTCTTAAATTATTTAGTAATAAAATATACTATTTTCTAGTTTTTCTTATTCCAAACACTTCACCATGCTAATATTCATTTTATATTCCATATTCCCCTCATGGAAACATCTTTTAGCCACTCGAAATAGAAAAACTACAATTTTACCACTTAAAAATTGCATTTCGGGTTTACGAGAATTAAATAAAGCATGTAAATCATTGCAAAACCAGAATTTTCTGATGAAAAGCAATTAATAATGATGCAATAAGCACACAAACAAATTTTCATCCAATAAGAACATAATTATCATCATAAACTATGAAAAATCCTTCATTTTCTTGATAAAAATGGTCATACCGTGTTTTTACGTAACCAGGGACGCCTTGAATGACTGCATAACCAGCAAATGGGGCCTCCATTGGTCTCAATCCAATGCTACACTTCAATCTTCGGCATCTCCATCAATCTCCATCACTATTTCCTTCATTCTCCTTCACCGGTTGCTCCTTCAAGATGGTACACATGAACAACCCATAGAGAAGAGAGAGAGGGAGGAGAGAGAAAGACTAGAATCTGTTCTCTTCATCCACATAGCCATTCCTCGTGCAAAGACCGGTGATATCATTAGCCAAGAGGGAGAAGTTTCCACCCATTGTCAATTAGATAGGTTGTTTGCAGCCTCCATGCTTGATCATGATGGGAGAGGGCGCATTTTTCGGCGCCACGCTGCCACCATATCCTCCACACTTCCTCACGTTTTCTTCATCCTCTCTTGCATAAAATTTTAGGGGGAGGGTCAAAGGTCCCAAAGGGCACCCCCCCTTTGGTCCTCAAAGTTGTCCACCTCTTCATATCTTGCCTATTTTTTGGCCCCTTCCTATCGGGACTCCGATTCGAGCTCTGAAAAATCCTGCACATCTAGCTAGACATCCCACACTGACTGGCAGCTCCTGACATCCCACACGGCAGTTGATAAAATTATCAGAAATCTACAAGTGTCGCTCGGGTGCCTTTTAAAAGCCGTCTTTCACTTGGTGCTTAAAATCGTCCTAGCTGCAGCCGTCGCCTTCAATGTTAAATATTTTTCCCCTGAATTCTAGATTTTTTGGCAAATTTTAGGCACATCCTGAGATAAAAAATCCGCTCTCATTGGTGACCACAAGATAGGGTGACTCAACCTGTTGAATCCCACAACAGATCTACACAAAACAACCAAAAGAAGCATCAAGCTGATACAAAATAGATACTAAAACGCAGCACAATGCTCACCCTATCCCCTGACAAAACTAAGGCATGAAATCCACAAGGAGTAGGCCTAGCATAATCTGATAGAAGGTCCAAAGCTAGTCACTAACTGATTACTCCAACAGGGCCAAACTAAAAAGAACTATCAAAGAGGTCGCCCTAAGTGGTGGTCTGAACTACCTATCTAACTAAGGACAACACAACCATGAGCTCCTACTAGATGAGGACTCCTATAGCCTGATCAAAAAGTATTTTCTTTTAGCACATTTCTTCTTTTAGGTTTTTATTTCCATACTCGGGCATGTAAAAAGGAGGGAGCTGAGCAGTGACCGAAGGAGAATAGGGCATTGGCCTCAGGTCCAGTCTCGGTACCCAAGAACCTACCAAGCCCTCGCAAGGCGACACTTAATCCTTTTCTAATGCTCACTTTTATTTTTCGCTCCAATCTTCCTTACTCTTCCTTCCTTTCCAGTGAGAAGCCACCCCTAGGAAGACAAGGCATTGGCCTCGGGTCTGACTCGTCCCCAGGAACCTACCAGGCCTTCGCAAGGCCATGAGCAACTACTTATAGATTTTCCTTTCTTTTATTTTCTATTTTTATAGAGGTTAGAACCCCTTTTTACACACCTTTGTATATATTTATTTTCTTTGAGATATTCAGGGTTTTTTTCCTTCTCTATCATTAGCATTTTCCTTCTTCGGCAGGCTTCTCTAACTGCCTCACAACTAGCAAGAACTCCTAGAACGGCTGCCTAGCAGGCTAGCAGAACAGGGTCACTAAGACTCCCTTCTAAAACAGGTCTTTCGATGCCTGGCAATGTCTTTACAGGAGGCAACAACTTCTTAAACCTCCCTCTGACATACCTAACCTAAACCTGGACCTTCATGCCTTGGACTCCGGTCCCCAACCAAGAAAAGAAAATCCCTTACAAGTACACAGACACATATAGCATAAAAACACGGTACTCGTAAAGGAGAGATATCAACTGGATAGGGCCACGAGAAGCTCCTGCGCGACATAGGCTCCTTCCAAGCTCTTCTTCGAACCTGTCTAGCACAGGCTAAAACAAGAAACCATTAACCGCATGTGTACTAAACAGACAACTAGCCCTCTTGGCCTAATGAAATAAAACATTTAAAACCTCGCAAAACTAGCCCTCTTGGCCTAAAACACCATATTGGAGAATATGGGAATTTTCCATAAGTTTGGGACATATGGTCAAATCTTTGGATTTGTCATAGCTTGAACATTATAACTCCAAATTGAGCGCTCTATAGCTCAATAGATTCCATTTTTCAAGAGCTTTCCAACGATAGTCACATCATATGGTTTTGAGAAACTTATGGGTATGTTATCCGGGTGCCACCTTTTTAGCATTCAAAAAATGGGAATTGGGAGATTCCCAAACTCACTAATATTGTGTTCTAACGAAATAAAACAATATAGCACCTACACATCCCTCCCCGAAATAGTACAGATATACAATAATATGCTACATTCCAAGGAGGAAAAATAGGGCTCACAGCCCTAAACTAAAAGCATAAGATTATGACCCATCCCTCATGCATATATAGCAAGAGGCGTACGCATAACATGTTGTCTAATGGGTCCAGGATAACAACGGTAGATTGGTCTCGGCTACTGTCTGCATCACCCATATCAACCATCGCTTGCCATATATTGCATGCTTTGATAACATTCCCTGCAAGCGACCGGGTCCTGTCTCATTATTGATAGCAATATCTAAACTAGGACCACAATTGAAGAAAATGTCTTCTTCATAAGCAAAATTTGTCAGTGAATCTACAAGCTGATTCTAGTAACGTGGAATCAGCTGAAAAGACACTCTCTTAAACTCCTCAAGTAGGGTCATAACAGTTCGATGATACATACAAAGAATGGGATTCCGCACTGTGTATGTCCCATCTAGCTGATTCAGGATCAACTGGGAATCCCCTTTTACTAAAAACCGCCGAATACCACCTTGTTTGGCAATATGCAATCCCATAATCAAGGCTTTATACTCCGCCATATTGTTAGTGAATCCTACCCCGAGATAAGCAGCTAACTTCATCGTAACTCGATGTCGGAGATCTCGGATTACTACTCCAATACTCCCTTTTTTTATTAAGGCCCCTCGATGCTCTGTCAAAATATAATGTGTACGTCCACAATGGGTTTACACAGCCTGCCATCACGAACTCCTCTATTCATAATTATGATAGTCAAAATTTAGCATGTTTATAGGATGAACTGACGGCTCCATCCCACCTTCTTCATTAAACTCAACAAGGATACTTATCACCACTCATAAGCAGTGATGGCAGAAGACTTTGATCTCCCACACAAAGGTTCCGTCTTCTTGCTCAATCACTTTGTATCCTTTGCTCCAAACAGATGAGTCTCCCCTGATGGTATCTCTGCTCCAGATATGGGTGCTCCAAATAAGGAATTAACTGCCCCATCAACCAGCTTTAAGCTCTTTTGCAGGTCTCAAATCAGCCCCAGCATGGATATGCAATGCATTTGTCTGTATTAGCATACTTAGAAATAATAAGGTTTAATCTTATTAAGATTAACCTTATTTTTAAACTCTACTCCCTGCAGATCAACTAGTAGAGCCGTAGATCTATTTTTCCCTATCCTGACAATCTTGTAGGGGCCATCCCATCTAGGTTCTAGCTTCTCTAGAAACAGTTCCCTACGCACATCGTAGTACAAAACTAATTACCCTTTTTTAAAGGTATATTTCTTTGCTTTAAGGTCGTGCAACTGTTTCATCCGACGTTTAGCTACCTCCTGGTGTAATAAGCTCTGCAATTTCAGCTCATCCAGGTGGGCTATGGTCGCAAAACGTTCAAAGAGTGAATCCTCATCTCCCAAAGAGTGGTTAATTGAAAACCGTATGGTTGGCAACTCAATTTCAAGTGGTAACACACACTCTTCCCCATAAACTAATTTAAATGGAGTATGGCCGGTAGCTTGCTTGAATGTTGTATTGTATGCCCATACTGCCACCTACAACTTCTTGTCCTAGTCTCGTTTCTTCTCAGAGACTATTTTAGATAAGATACCCACAAGTTGCTTATTAGTACTTTTGACTTGCCCATTGGCTTGCGGATTATAGGGGGTCGTTTTGTTGTGCTAGATTTGCCAAGCTTCTATCAAGCTTTTGATCACTTTATTCAAAAAGTGGGTTCCACGGTCCGACACTAGTTCCTTCGGTGGATCGAAACGACAGATAATCTGCTCTAAAATAAAACTTGCAGTCTCTTTTGCATTGTCCTGCCTCGTCGCTTGTGCTTCTGACCATTTTGTAAAATAATTAGTTGCTACTATAATGTACCTCTTCTGAGTAGTAGATGACGGGTTAATAGGACCCACAAAGTCAATGCCCCACTTCTCAAATGGAAGGATAGCCATGATAGGCGTAAGTGGGCATTTCCTATTGTCTCTACTGTCATGTCTTTGACATGTATCACATCTCTTAACATACTCAAAGGAATCTTGGAAGATGGACGGCCACCAATATCCAGCTCTTAAAGCTTTTTGTGCCATCAACTGTCCAGCGAAGTGCCCTCCACATGCAAAGTCATGGCACTCTTCCAAGATGAAAGAAACCTCGTCAGGCATCACACATCGGCGGTAGATATCATCAACACCCTGTCGATATAGTGTTCTTGCGATCAAGGAAAACTTCAAAGCTTGTTGTTTGATTTTCCTCTTTTCAAATTTTGATAAACCAGCTCCAGTCTCTCCTGTTGATAGATAATGCCTGATAGTAGCATACCAAGATGGGATAGAAGCTGTGTTAATTTTAAACATTTCTTCAATATCACTTCCTTCGGCCAAAGTCTCTGTTGGCTCCCCGAAATCCACAAGGAATTCCACAATCCCCTGCAACCTCGGTGGCTTACTCTTAATCTCATAATCAAACTCCTGTAAAGTGATTAACCACTTTGCCAGACGATCATGTGGTTGTAGCTTGTCCATAAGCAATCTAAGCCCTTCCGCCTTCGTATAGAAAGCTACCTTCTCATAGAGGATGTAGTACCTAAATTTTTTAGTCGCAAAGACCATCGCAAGGAACAACTTCTCCATGTAGGTATATTTAATTTATGATATGCCCAATTTTCGACTAGCAAAAGCTATCAGATGATACCACTTTTCCTCCCAGATTTGGGCTAAACAACACTGATACTATGCATGGTGGCTGCTGAAAATATGTAAAATACCTTGCCTCTTTTAGGTGCTTTTAAAACTGGTGCTTTTACTAGCTCTTCTTTTACATCCTCGAAAGCTACCTTACAAGGGTCGCTCCATACAAATAGACAACTAAAGAATAATAAGTTCATTAATGGCAACGTCCTTTCTGCCAAGGCATTTATAAACCTCTGATAGTACCCTATCGATGACAGAGAGCTATGTACCTCTTTTAGAGTGCGTGGTGGACTCATAGCGACTATAACCTTAATCTTTTCAAGGTCAGTTGCGATTCCTACTGAACTGACCACATGGCCTAGCAATAGCCCATAAGGCACTCCAAAGACACACTTCGGTGGATTAAGAGCGATATAAAATTGTCTATAGCGCTCAAAACACTTTCTTAAAATAATCAACATCCTTTCCCTTACAGTGGCTACCCCAGGTCATCGATAAACACTTTCAACTTGTCTGGGGAGATGTCACCAAAGGTCTTGACTGCTATTCATTGCCATGATCCAGGTGCATTGCACAATCCAAAGGCCATCACATGGTACACAAAAGTACCAAAGACAGTAATGAAAGTTTTTTTCAACTTGTCCTCTTCTGCAATTGCCATCCGGTTATAACCCGCAAAGCAATCCAAAAACGAATATATTTTCCTACCCACTAATTGATCCAATATCGGGGAATTCTTGAATGAAGGACACATAGTCCTCCCTTTCTGTTGTACTGAGCATGAACCTAATTTAATTGGCCGCAAATCATTTGGCATGCCAAGGTCTAACTCAATCACATCTATGTCTCTTATCCTATCTTGAGGCTCTATCGGCTCATTTAGAGTTATTTGATAAATATCCTCTGTAGTGGATCCTTCTTTAGATTTATCACTAGATGATGTCTCACTACCAGATGGATCATCTGCTGTTTCTAATTCAGTAGAGGATAAAGGAGCTCTCTCACTCTGAGGAGACTCAGAGTAAGCATCGACTATTACTTGATTAGCACCTCTACCTAGAACCGCTCGACCGGCAGGTATATCGACTTGACAGTCTGTTTGTAAGATCCAAGGACTGCCTAGCAAGACTCGATAGCTAGGACGTCCTACAAATCTTATCACCCTAAAGTCCAAGAAGCATTCTACACTTGCAACTGTAACATGGACTTTAGTAACGCAACCTTCTGGTTGCCTTAGACTATCATCAACCATTCTAAGAAGGGTGGAGCTATCTTTTTAGATGCCTAGACCCAACCTCTCCATCAACTTTGAACTCATGATATTGACGGAGGAGCCAGTGTCTACAATAGCATGCTCTATTAATATTCCATCCACATATGCTAGAACCCTAGGGCAATTCTTTTTAGCATGATCAAACCAATCTTCCCCTACTCGTGCTATGCCCAAAGCTTCTACAATATACCCAATACCTAGGATCTTCTTGAATTCCTTGCGTACTCCTGGAGATAATTTAATCAACTGTAAGAGGTTTACATCTAGTTTGACTTTGCAAAGAGAACTTGCTAAATCAAAATCATGATAGGTAGCCAAAGCTCTCTTTTCTCATCACACCATTCTTTCTTTTGGTCTCGGGACTGGCTTTGGTGCTTATTTTTTAGCTCTTGCCTTCTTTCTTAGCACTTCCTCATCCTTCTTAGGATCGACTTTTTTTATCAATAGGCCTTAGAGGTCCACCTTCCATGCCAAGATTCAGGACTTGCATCCCCTTATCCCCTTGCTTAGGGTTTCCCTCAACCGGTTTTACATTATCTTTGTCAACCTCTTTAGCCTTTTTGCCTCTTGTCACGGCTCGTAGGTTAGAGGTTTCAGAGGCATTGACGCATACAGCCTCAATAAGGCTGACTCCATTACCTTGTGGAAACTCTTCTATAGTGGTCATTCCCCTTTGCAATATTTGTCTCGGTCCATCATTTTGTTGGAGGTTATTACCTTGCACTCGATGATTAACTAGACCTGGCTGTTTAATCCCTTGTTGGAGGGAACTAATCTTACTCCAACAGGTAGCGGCTAAATGGCCCGACTTCCCACAAATATCACATTTAACATTTGGACAATTGTTAGGGAAATCTTGTCCGCCACACCACTTACAGCTGAATCTTGAGGGACCACCCTCTTCAGGGCGTCGACTCCCTATCAGATTCTGCTGCTTCTTCAGGAAATTGACGTCAACAGCTATTTGCCGATATTGTTCAGAAATCATGTCAGTGTAGTGCTTCATCATATCCTTAACTTCGCCAAGGACATTAGAGGCACTCGACTCATAGCCTTGATCATCTATTCGTCATTCCATTGGCCTAACAATTTGATTGGGCATTGGTTGTTGACTCACAGGAACAACATTAGGGTTCGAAGCTTGGCCTCCAACATTTGGTGGAGCCAACTGACTAGCCATAGGTATAGTCACACTGGGAGGAACTGGCAACAAAGGTACATTTTGAACCATGCTTCCTCTCCCATTAGGGTTATTCATAAGCATCCCTTGACTTCCATTCATCAATGGTAAATTGCCTCCAGGTACTAAACCCCCATTAAGATTTATTCGAGAGGAGTAGGCCGTTTGTAATCGTGACTCTACTCCTTCTGCCCGCGTGATGGCGGTATCTATATCAGCCAAAGCACACTGCTCAATTGTACCTGAATATTGAAATCCAATCCATGCAGAAAGTATTGCAATTGGGCAGCTGACAGAATAGGAATGTAAGTTTGTAACTTACGAAACACTTCCTTAAGCTTCTTGGCATAGGCTTTCACATTTTCATGGGGTCTTGGCGTGTTACATTCAAAACACGCAACCAGTATTGGCCACCTCTTTCAGGGGCATATTCTCCTCGGAAAGCTGCATAAAATTCGTCGATTGTGATTATGGTTCCAGTCTCTATGCTATGATACCATACGACAGCCCTTCCTTTTAATGTCATGTTAAAGAACATCATAAGATGTCCCTCATCTTGGATGCAGTAATTAAACATTAATCTTTGGAATTCACAAATGTGAAACTCAACATCTTCTTCGGCTAACCCATTAAAAATGGGCAAAAGAACTCCTAAAGTTGGTAGATCCGATGTCCCTGCAAAAATTGCAATGGGTTGTGCCATGACGAAAATCGAATTGGCAATAGGAGTTTGGACTAATGGGATCACACCCCCACTTGAAGTGGGTTGACTTGGTGGAAGAGAGGAAGAACTTACGCTTCCTCCTACACCTAAAGGACTATGTGCAGCAGTTGGGCTACTAAGACCACTGCCTTTTATGCATATCGGGCTACTCCTTTGAGGAGAATAACAACTTACGATCTCTAACCGCCGTCTAGCCCTCTCAGCATGTTTTGCTTTTTGTATTTCGGCTTGACGATCCTTGTTAGAGGACATAAATCAACTTTTTGGTGCCTAAAACCCTAGATTCAAGAATCACCACTTGTTGGTAGCTCTTGGTAGATGCACCACTGATGGGACCTAAGATGGGCCAGCACTGGCTATGGCACTAGCCGGACCTCACACTCATAATAGACAAACACACCCTCACGGCCTCACAGACCAAGAGCGTCCATCTACTGATACAGGACAAATTATCCTAAAGCCTAATCTATGCATTTATAGTTTTATAGTTTTGTAGTCCAACGTTTCCCTTTCTATAAACTCTACAAAGGGAGAACCCTTACACATTGTCAATACATACCACGATAATCACATACATGGGAGGCAACCTCTCGATAGAATCACCGCGGCCCCACTGCAGCTCTCCTACATCGTAGGGATTGGCCCCTTGATGTGCTCCTCAACATATAAAACAAACGAACAAACTCCACTCTTTCACTTCGAAAGTACTCCAGGAGATACCATGTTTCCTCACCAAACACTTCCCCAAGAAATGACCATCTATCCTACGGCTAAGGATGCCTCTCCACACTCAAATGTGGGTCGTTGTCATTGAAAACAGGTGCTATGCATCCAGGCCTTTTTATTCTGATACCATGATCGTCATGCACATGCAAAGTGAATGATTCTAAAGTGCTCAAACATCATTTTAAATTAGAAACAGGTGGTGCACAATCAGGTTTTCAAATGCTTATTCCCTAACCCGTTGCAACGATGCAAGGGATAGCACCGAGATAACACTCGTGCTACTATCCTCTTAATTAACATACCACAAACTCTATGACATGATATGCATCAAAAAATTAGCAACAATCAGTACGCAAATCACACCATTCAAACCTTCCAACCCCCTATGTTTAGGTATTGCTTTCGTTGCATAGGTGTATAGGTTCATTTTGTCATGTCTTGATGTAGAAAAAGCAATAAATCACAAATTTTGACAAAGAGATAGGGCAAACTGAGGCTGAACCTCCTGCTCTGCCACCCACTACTACACATCCACAAACAATCATTATATTTTTTTCTTATTTTTTCCAAGACGTATTTCTATTTTTCCTCTTATTTTTCCCATTTTCTTGATTTATTTGGTAATGAAATATACTATTTTCTAGTTTTTCTTATTCCAATCGCTTCAGCATACTAACATTAAATTTATCTTCCATATTCCCCCCATGGGAATATCTTTTACCCACCCGAAACGGAAAAACTACCATTTTGCCACTTAAAAACCGCATTTCGGGTTTACGGGAATTAAATAAAGCATATAAATCATTGCAAAACCAGAATTTTCTGATGAACAATAATTAATCATGATGCAATCAACACACAAATAATTTTTCATCCAATAAGAACATAATTATCATCATGAACTATAAAAAATCGTTCATTTTCTTCATAAAAATGGTCATACCGTGTTTTTACGTAACCCAAGACACCTTGAATGACTGCATAACCAGAAAACGGAGCCTCCATTGCTCTCAATCCAATTCTGCACTTTAATCTTCAGCATCTCCGTCAATCTCCATCAGCATTTCCTTCATTCTCCTTCACTGATTCCTCCTTCAAGATAGTATACATGAATAGCCCATAGAGAAGAGAGAGAGGGAGGAGAGAGAAAGACTAGAATCTGTTCTCTTCATCCACACAGCTATTCCTCACATGAAGACCAGCGATATCATCAGCCAAGAGGGATAAGTTGCTGGCCATTGTCAGTTAGATAGGTTGTTTGCAGCCTCCATGCTTGATCATGATGGGAGAGGGTGCATTTTTTGGCGCCATGTTACTGCCATATCCTCCATGCTTCCTCACATTTTTTCATCCTTTCTTGCATAAAATTTTAGGGGGGGGTCAAACGTCCCAAAGGGCACCCCCCTCTTTGGTCCTCAAAGTTGTCCACCTCTTCATATCTTGTCCATTTTTTTGCCCCTTTCTCGTCCGGACTCCGATTCGAGCTCTGAAAAATCTTGCGCATCCAGCTTGACATCCCGTAGTGACTGGAAGCTCCTGACATCCTGCACGGCAGTCGAAAAAATTATAAAAAATCCACAAGTATCGGTCGGGTGCATTTTAAAAGCCCTCTTTCACTTGGTACTTAAAATCGTCCTAGCTGCAACCGCTGCCTTCGATGTTAAATATTTTTCCCCTGAATTTCAAAATTTTTGGCAAATTTTAGGCACATCCCGGGCTCAAAACTCTGCTCTCAAAACAGCAGATGATCCATCTCGTAGTGAGACATCATCCAGTGATGAATCTAAAGAGGGGTCCACTATAGAGGATATTTATCAGATAACTCTAAATGAGTCGATAGAGCCGCAAGATAGGATAAGAGACGCGGATGTGATTGTGTTGGACCTTGGCACGCCGAATGATTCATGGCCAATTAAATTAGGTTCCATGCTCAGTTCAGCAAAAAGGGAGGACTTTGTATCCTTGATTCAAGAATTCCGCGACATCTTTGCTTGGAGTTATGATGAGCTGAGAGACATTCCTCCCAGCCTGGCTATTCATACTATTCATGTAAAACAAAGCAGTCGTCCTGTGCGTCAGAAAGTAAGGCGTATGCCTTTTGAATTGAGGAACGGGCTGTTTGAGGAGTTGCAGAAGCTACGGAAAGCTCGTTTAATCTTCCTTGTATAGCACACAGAATGGTGTTCACCAGTTGTTATTAGGAAGAAGAAAAACAACCAGATCCGACTATGTGTAGATTTTAGAGAGTTGAATAAGCAGACGGTTAAGGATTACTACCCGTTGCCATTTATTGACCAAATTTTGGATCAATTAGCGGGCAGGGAAATATATTTGTTGATGGATTATTTTGCAGGATACAACTAGATGGCAATTGTAGAAGAGGATAAGTTGAAAACAACTTTCATTACTGTCTTTGGTACTTTTGCGTACCATGTGATGGCCTTTGGATTGTGCAATGCACCTGGATCATGGCAACAAACAGTAGACAAGACCTTTGGTGACATCTCCCCAGACGAGTTGAAAGTATTTATTGATGACCTGGGGGGAGCCACTGTAAGGGAAAGGATGTTGATTACCTTAAGAAAGTGCTTTGAGCACTGCAGACAATTCTGTATCGCTCTTAATCCACAGAAGTGTGTTTTTGGAGTGACTTATGGGCTATTGCTAGGCCATGTGGTCAGTTCAGTAGGGATCGCCAGTGACCCTGAAAAGATCAAGGTTATAGTTGCTATGAGTCCACCACGCACTTCGAAAGAGGTACATAGATTTCTATCATCGATAGGGTACTATCGGAGGTTTATAAATGCCTTGGCAGAAAGGACGTTGCCACTAACGAACTTATTATCCTTTAGCTGTCTATTTGTATGGAGTGACCCTTGTAAGGTAGCTTTCTAGGATGTGAAACATGAGCTAGTAAAAGCACCAGTTTTAAAAGCACCTGAAAGAGGCGAGGTATTTTATATATTTTTAGCAGCCACCATGCATAGTATCAGCTGCTGTTTAGCCCAAATCAGGGAAGAAAAGTGGTATCATCCGATAGCTTTTGCTAGTTGAAAATTGGACATATCAAAAATCAATTACACCTACATGGAGAAGTTGTGCCTTGCGATGGTTTTTGCGACTAAAAAATTCAGGCACTACATCCTCTATGAGAAGGTAGTTTTCTATATGAAGGCAAAAGGCTTAGATTGCTATTGAATAAGATACAACTGCCTGATCGTCTGGCAAAGTGGTTAATCACTTTGCAGGAGTTCGATTATGAGATTAAGAGTAAGCCACTGATGTTGCAGGGTATTGTGAAATGCCTTGTGGATTTTGGGGAGCCGAAAGAGACTTTGGCTGAAGGAAGTGATATTGAAGAAATGGTTAAAATTGACATAGCTTCTATCCCATCTTGGTATGCTGCTATCAGGCATTATCTATCAATGGGAGAGACTGGAGCTGGTTTATCAAAATCTGAAAAGAGAAAAATCAAACAAGAGGCTTTGAAGTTTTCCTTGATCGTAGGAACACTATATCGACAAGCTGTTGATGATATCTATTGCCGATGTGTGATGCCTGACGAGGTTCCTTTCATCTTGGAAGAGTCCCATGACTCTGCATGTGGAGGGCACTTCGCTGGATGGTTGAGAGCACAAAAAGATTTAAGAGCTGGATATTGGTGGCCATCCATCTTCCAAGATTCCTTTGAGTATGTTAAGAGATGTGATACCTATCAAAGACATGACAGTAGAGAGAATAGGAAACACCCACTTATGCCTATTATGGCTTTCCTTCAATTTGAGAAGTGGGGCATTGACTTTGTGGGTCCTATCACCCCGTCGTCTACTACTTAGAAAAGGTACATTATAGTAGCAACTGATTATTTTACAAAATGGTTGAAAGTGCGGGCGACGAGGCAAGACAATGCAAAAGAGACTACAAGTTTCCTTTTAGAGCAGATTATCTACCATTTCGGTCAACTAAAGGAGCTAGTATCGGACCGTGGAACCCACTTTTTAAATAAAGTGATCAAAAGCCTTACTGAAGCTTGGCAAATCAAGTATAACAAAACGACCCCCTATAATCTGCAAGCCAATGGACAAGTCGAAAGTACTAATAAGTAGCTTGTGGGTATCTTGTCTAAAATAGTCTCGAAGAAGAAACGAGACTAGGATAGGAAGTTGTATGTGGTAGTATGGGCGTATAATACAACATTCAAGCGAGCTACCGGCCATACTCCATTTAAATTAGTTTATGGGAAAGAGTGTGTGTTAGCCCTCAAAATCGAGTTTCCAACTATACGGTTTGCAATTAACCACTCTTTGGGAAATGAGGATGCACTCTTTGAACGTTTCAGGACCATAGCCCACCTGGATGAGTTGAAATTGCAGAGCTTATTACACCAGGAGGTAGCTAAACGTCGGATGAAGCAGTTGCACGACCTTAAAGCAAAGAAGTATACCTTTAAAAAATGACAATTAGTTCTGTACTACGATGCATGTAGGGACCTATTTCTAGGGAAGCTGGAACCTAGATGGGATGGCCCCTACAAGATTGTCAGGATAGGAAAAAATAGGGTTAGGGCGCTGCTAGCTGATCTACAAGGAGTAGAATTAAAAAATAAGGTTAATCTTAACAAGATTAGTCCTTATTATTTCTAAGTATGCTAACACGAAAAAATGCATTGCAAGTCCATGCTAGGGCTGATTTGAGACCTGCAAAAGAGCTTAAAGCTGGTTGATGGGGCGGTTAATTCCTTATTTGGAGCACCCATATCTGGAGCAGAGATACCATCAGGGGAAACTTATCTGGTGGAGCAAAGGATACAAAGTGATTGAGAAAGAAGACGGAACCTTTGTGTGGGAGATCAAAGTCTTCGGTCATCACTGCTTACGAATGTTGACAAGTATCCCTATTGAGTTTAATGAAGAAGGTGGGATGGAGCCGTCAGTTCATTCTATAAACATGTTAAATTTTGACTATCATAATTACAAATAGAGGAGTTCGTGATGGTAGGCTGTGTAAACCCATTGTGAATGTACACATTATATTTTGACGGAGCATCCAGGGGCCTTAATAAAAAAGGGAGTGTTGGAGTAGTAATCCGAGATCCCCGACGTAGAGTTACGATGAAGTTAGCTGCTTATCTCGGGGTAGGATTCACTAACAACATGGCGGAGTATAAAGCCTTGATTATGGGGCTGTATATTACCAAACAAGGTGGTATTCGATGGTTGTTAGTAAAAGGGGATTCCCAATTGATCTTGAATCAGCTAGATGGGACATATACAGTAGTGCAGAATCCCATCCTTTGTATGTATCAACGAACTACCATGACCCTACTTGAGGAGTTTGAGAGAGTGTCTCTTCAACTGATTCCACGTTACTGGAATCAGTTTGCGGATTCATTGGAAAATCTTGCTTATGAAGAAGACCTTTTCTTCAACTGTGGTCCTAGTTTGGATATTGCTATCAATAATGAGACATGACAGGGTCGCTTGTGGGGAATGTTATGAGAGCATGCATATATGGTAGGCGATGGTTGATATGGGTGATGCAAAGAGTAGCCGAGACCCATCTACTGTTGTTATCTTGGACCCATAAGCTGATTAGACAACATGTTATGTGTATGCCTCTTGCTATATATGCAGGAGGGATGGGTCATAATCTTATGCATTTAGCTTAGGGCTGCAAGCCCTATTTTTCCTCCTTGGAAAGGAGCATATTATTGTATATCTGTATTATTTCGGGGAGGGATGTGTAGGTGCTATTATGTTTTATTTCGTTAGGCCAAGAGGGCCTGTTTTGTGAGGTTTTAAATGTTTTATTTCATTAGGCCAAGAGAGCCAGTTGTCTGTTTAGTACAGGTGCGGTTGATGGTTTCTTGTTTTAGTCCTGTGCTAGACAGGTTCGAAGAAGAGCTTGGAAGGAGCCTATGTCGCGCGGAAGCTTCTCGTGGCCATATCAAGGTGATATCTCTCCTTTAACAAGTACTGTGTTTTTATGCTATATGTGTTTGTGTACTTGTGGGGGATTTTCTTTTCTTGTTGGGGACCAGCGTCCAAGGCATGAAGTCCCAGGTTTAGGTTAAATATGTCTGAGGGAGGGCCGAGTAGTTGTTCCCTCCTGTAAAGACATTGCCAATCATCGAAAGACCTATTTTAGAAGGTAGTTCTAGTGACCCTGTTCTGCTAGCTTGCTAGGCAGTCATTCTAGGAGTTCTTGTTAGTTGTGAGGCAGTTAGAGAAGCATGCCGAAGGAAAAATGATGATGATAGAGAGGAAAAAATCCGAATATCTTAAAGAAAATAAATATATACAATGGTGTGTAAAAATGGGTTCTAATCCCTATAAAAATAGAAAAGGAAAGAAAGGAAAAGTTATAAGTATTTGCTCATTGCCTTGCGAAGGCCTGGCAGGTTCCTTGGGACGAGTCAGACCCAGGGCCGATGCCTTGTCTTCCTAGGGGTGGCGTCTCACTAGAAAAGAAGAAAGTAAGGAAGGTTGGAGCAAAAATAAAAGTGAGCATCAGAAAAGGATTAAGCATCGCCTGGCGAGGGCTTGGTAGGTTCTTGGGTATCGAGACAGGACCAGAGGCCGATGCCCTGTTCTCCTTGGGTCACTAGGCTCAGCTCCCTCCTTTTTAAATGCCCAAGTATGGAAAAATAAACCTAAACGAAGAAATGTGCTAAAAGAAAATACTTCTTGACCAGGCTATAGGAGTCCTCGCCTAGTAGGAGCTCCTGGTTGTGTTGTCCTTAGTTAGGTAGGTAGTTCAGACAACCACTTAGGGCAACCTTTTTTACAGTTCTTTTGAGTTTGGCCAGGTTGGAGCAGTCGGTTAGTGACTAG
Source organism: Lygodium microphyllum (assembly GCF_053477565.2). Lineage (NCBI taxonomy): Eukaryota > Viridiplantae > Streptophyta > Polypodiopsida > Schizaeales > Lygodiaceae > Lygodium > Lygodium microphyllum. Next base: position 81,691,309 of record NC_141143.1, read on the forward strand.
CTTCGGACCTTTTATCAGATTATGCTAGGCCTACTCATTGTGGATTCCATGCCTTGGTTTTGTCAGGGGGTAGGGTGAGCATTGTGCTGTGTTTTAATATGTATCTATTTTGTATCAACTTGATGCTTCCTTTGGTAATTTTGTGCAGATCTGTTGTGGGATTCGATGGGCTGAGTCGCCCTATCCCATGGTGGCCAATGAGAGCGGATTTTCGAGCCCGGGATGTGCCTAAAATTTGCCAAAAAATCTGGAATTTAGGGGAAAAATATTTAACATTGAAGGCGGCGGCTGCAGCTAGGACGATTTTAAGCACCAAGTGAAAGACGGCTTTTAAAAGATGCCAGAGCGACACTTGTGGATTTTTGATAATTTTTTTGACTTCCGTGCAAGAATGCCAGGAGCTGCCAGTCAGTGCGCGATGATGAGCCAGACGCGCAGGATTTTTCAGAGCTTGAAACGAAGTTCGGACGAGGAAGAGGCCAAAAGTTGGCCAAGATTTGAAAAGGTGGACATTGAGAGGACCAAAGGGGGGGTTCCCTTCGGGGTTTTAACCCCCCCACCCCCCCTCAATTTTGATGAAAAAAATGTGGAAAAAACGTGGAGAGATGGCGTGAACAAGGCAGCGCAAAATCCCCCCCCCCCCCCCCCCCCCCCCCCCCCCCCCCATGGATCTTGATTTCTAGGTTGAAAGTACCCCATGCAACAGAGATTGCGCCTCAACTTCTCCCTCTTACCTGACTCTATCACCGGTCTTCGCGCAAGATATGGTTGTCTGGATGAAGAGATCAGAATCTAGTCTTTCTCTCTCCTCCCTCTCTCTCCCCTCTATGGGCTGTTCATGTGCATCATCTTGAAGGAGGAACCGGGAGGGAGAATGAAGGAAATGGTGATGGAGATTGATGGAGATGCTGAAGATTGAAGTGCAGCATTAGATTGAGAGCAATAGAGGCTCTGTTTGCTGGTTATGGAGTCATTTAAAGCGTCTCGGGTTACGTAAAAATATGGTATGACCATTTTTATGAAGAAAAATGAAGGATTTTTGATAGCTTATGATTATAATTATGTTCTTATTGGATGAAAATTTGTTGATGTGCTGGTTGCATTATGAGTAATTACTTTTTATCAGAAAATATTGATTTTGTAATGATTTACATGCTCTATTTAATTCCCGTAAACCCGAAAAAAGCGGTTTTTAAGTGGTAAAATGGTAGTTTTTTCATTTCGGGTGGGTAAAAGGCATTTCCATGGGGAAAAAATGGAAGATAAATTGATTTTAGTATGCTGAAGTGATTGGAACAAGAAAAATAAGAAAATAGCATATTTTATTGTCAAATAAATCAAGAAAATAGAAAAAATAAGAGAAAAAATAGAATTTTGGCTTACAAAAATAAGGAAATATATCATGATTATTTGTGGATGTGTGGTAGTGGCAAAGCATGAGGTTTAACCTCAGTTTGCCCTATCTCCTTGTCAAAGTTTGTGATTTATTGCTTTTTATACATCAAAACATGACAAAATGAACCTCTACACCTATGCAACGAAAGCAATACTTAAATGTAGGGGGTTGGGATGTTTGAATGGTGTGATTTGCATGCTCATTATTGCTGATTTACAGATGCATATCATGGCATAGAGTTCGTGGTATTTTAATTAAGAGGATAGTAGCACGAGTGTTGTCTCGGTGCTATCCTTACATCGCCGCAACGAGTTAGTGAATGAGCATTGAAAAGCCTGGTTGTGCACCACATGTCTCTGTTTGAAAATTATGTTTGAGCACTTTAGGATTATTCACTTTTGCATGTGCATGTCGACCATGGTATCAGAATACAAAGGCTTGGATGCATAGCACCTGTTTTCAATGACAATGACCCACGCTTGAGTGTGGAAAGGCATCCTAAGCCGTAGGATAGACGTTCGTTTCTTGGGGGATCATTTGGTAAGGACACATGCTCTTGGAGTACTTTTGAAATGAAAGAGTGGAGTTTGTTTGTTTGTTCTATATGTTGAGCAGTGGATCAAGGGGCTAATCCCTGCGATGTAGGAGAGCTACAATGGGGCCGCGGTGATTCTACCAAGAGGTTTCCTCCCATGTATGTGATTATCGTTGCATTTATTGCCAATGTGTATGGGTTCTCCCTCTGTGGAGTTTATGGAAAGGGAAACGTTGGACTATAAAACTATAAACACATAGATTAGGCTTTAGCACAGTTCGTCCTTTAGCAGCAGGATAGACACTCATGGCTCGCGAGGCCGTGAGGGTGTGTTTGTCTGTCATGAGTATGAGGTCCGGCTAGTGCCATAGCCAGTGCCGGCCCATTTGAGGTCCCATCAATCTTGTTTTTGAGCATCCACAAGTAGATTACAACTCTTTTCCTTCTTATTTTTGTGAACTTCAACTTACTATGACTCTTGAAGCTTCTTCATAATCTCCCACTTGATGATGTTTAGAAACTCTTTCAAAAAGTTCAAATCTGCCATGGATGGTCATTCACTTTGTTTCTCCTCTTTTGTTTGTTCCTAAACAATTTGGAATCAAAATGCACGTCTCTATTACTTCAAGAAGAAGAGGAAATAGTCCACCACATGGAGCTTGCATCAAGAGAATAATATATTTCTTCCATTTGGGAATAAATTTCTTGTAGAAAGTAGCTTTGACAATAAGAATTTCCAATTCTTTAGTGGTAGAAGGAACTTTCCAAGCATACATTGAATTCTTCTCCTCTCAGCAATGCCGTTTCCTTCATTTTCAACCCCTTCTGATGCTTGTTGATGATGGCAGTTTTCCCCGACTACGCACCAAAAACATGGAGCCCCATAAGGAACACCAAGAAAAAAGGGAATATATTGTAAGAAAATCTATATTGTATCATTAACAAGCATATTAATCATATTTTATGTGACCACAACAAGGAAAAGAACACCAATCTTCTCAAATCTTCACATAGCTTCATACACACAACTCTCCCATGACTTTATCTTGATTAAACTTGATTATGCTCTTCATATTATTCATAGAATTCATCATGAGACCACAAAAATACAAGATAATACAATACTTTGAATGGAAATCATCACATAGTATTCATCTTTAAAGGTTTCATAGCTTTCTTTCATCGTTCTCTCACTCATAGATACATTGTTTTGTATAGATTTTACTATCTCTCTCACACACTCTGTCTCACATGCTCTCTCTCAATGGTAAAATGTAATAATTAATAATAATCATGAATAACCCCTCAATGGTCATGTGGATACCCCTCCCAAGAGGTATGTCTGATATGAAAGGTCACTAGAGCCAATACTGTGTTTCTTTGTAGCTTAACAGTGTCACTATCACTTTAGTCTTTACTTGAGTCTTTAGAAGCTACTTCCTCCACTTCTTTGAGCTATTTTAAAATTTTATTCATCCATTTCTGAGGTTGGAAAACTTTCCACCAAAGCTACACATCCATTCCATATAACACTTAGAAAGGCATACAGAATAGAACAGAATAGAAGTAGAGGTTCTACTGAAGCTCAACAAAGGATCTACCGAACCATCAGAAGGTCCTCAGGAAGCATTTAGCTCAACTAAAACAATTTAAAACCATCAATAATCAATCAATAAGCTTCCAAAAACTTTCAAATTTCATCAATCATCATTCCAAACTCTCATACAAAAGGAAAACAAAGCAAAATAGAAGCTCTATAGACTCAATCAGAACCAATCAGACACTCATAGAACATCAAATGGAACATGTCAAAACATCATATTTTCACTATAAAACATCATGAGATAATCAAACCTAATCAAACTCATCCACAATACTTTGAGAAACTTCCAAAACAACTAATAATCATATAAAATCCATTAAAAAATCAACCATTAAATCCATAAAAATAACAAAAACTAGCCAAAAATCAAGTCATCTCAATCCTCAATAGTACTATATTCACATAGCTAGAAATCATGTACCATTTTTACTTTGTGGGGAAGACATCACTCCAATTCTATTGTAACAATTGGGCTCTCATACATGCCTTCAATTGCCAATCAAGTGACAAAAGAGAAGCCAATAGGGAGGGCCCTATAAAATGTCTAGCCTTTTGGCCCACTAATAGGGATACGTATTTGCCTATCATGAAGTTGTGCAAGAAATGAAAAGTGCTATCAAATGGTATGCAAGTATAGTATTGCATCATCTTGGAGAACTTGGGTGCATAGACAAATATTTATTCTACAACTTAATATAGCTATATTGGAAGAGTGAATTCCTATTGAGGCTTATCAATAATAAATAAACCACATAGGCTATGGAGAGATGGCACAAACATCAAAGCATCTATATAATGTGTTGTTTATAATGACTCAAAGAAGCTTCAAGAAATATCTAAAAGACAATAAAAAACCACAATGAGGTATTTCCAATAAACCCTCCACCATCATACTAGAGTAGGCCTACATGAGGATCTACTTAGCCCTAAGAAAATGTGTTTTTCCTAGTCCTCCTCTTCCTTGAGGCTCAACAAATAGGTAATTGTATCAACATTTGGTCCATTATGCCTCCTTGATACCTATATGTTGGGATATTCTGCAATATTCAATACACAAATGCTATTGTCAACGGTCCTCAATCCTTCAGAACTCTTACTAGCGTTGAATATCCATACTTATATGCTTAACATCCCCATCATCATTCACTACTCTACATGCCCTACCTAAAATCATGAATATGCTCTTCCATATCCATTGTATTGTGGACTCCATTAATATTTCATAAAAACTTTATGGCACAAAACCCTTATGTGCTAGCTACAATAGCCTATTTGGGCCCCTTCATCATACGTTGTCGTCGTGTTAAGGGTTGAATGTCTACCACTGGGGCTTAGTGCAGAAGAGGAGTATGGGATTCAAAGTTCAGGAAAGAGAAAAAGATTGGGGTTTAACAAGATCCGGGTTTTAGAAATGATTTAGATGTGGAAGAAGAATTCAAGCTTTTTCTATGTATTTAGCATACATGAATGGAATAAATAACTCTATCTTGATTACATCAAATGCCTTTGGATACATAATCCATAACATAAAGGATATACTCAGATTCTTAATCCAAATGTGAATATCAAATGCAAGCTCTAATGGCTTTTATTTCAAGTACATAGATGGATTTCAACTCTAGGGAACAAGTATTATGTTGGTACTTCAAATAGATTCTAGATTTGGGCCAATGGTACATGAAATGCATTGAAGAAGCATAATCTTTACTTCATCCCTATCTTAAAATAGAAAATTCCAGCCCATAATCAAGCTCAAAAAGAGTGCATAAACTCATGAATAAGCTCCTCTAATCATTAATGAGTAAAGTCCTGATGAAAAAGGTCATTTTCTTTTATTACAACCACATAAATCTCTTGTTTTGCTCATAAAAATGGACAAGAACAGTGAGCTGCCCTGTTTATGACTGGTTATTTCAGCCCATAACAGCCCATACACCTTCAAAATCCTCATCCTTTTCTTGCCCCAAAGTCACTCAAGTACTTGGGTACAAGTCGGGCTTCATTGGACTATGAATAAGGTAGACAAAATGAGAGAAGACATGCATAAGAGCAGGCTGAATACTTTTCTCTCAGATTTCCCCCTTTTATAGACTGTCATACCATGCATTTTCATCAGACCAAATGGACGGATAAGTGGAGCTCTCACCTTGTTTGCATCTTCATCTTCAGCTCCTGTTAATCTCCAGTTTGCATGCTCCAAAGCATGCACCATGACTTCAGCTCTCTCCAGTTGTAATCAGGCTGTGCAGGTCCGCATTTTGCACTGAAAAATGTGGGCTGCATCTTGCTCAGGCCTAGGTCACTTTTTGACCTACTCAGGTCACTTGCTGGTCACATTAGTTGTAAAATATCAAATGAATAAAAGCAAAAAAAAAAATTCCCTCCTTCTCCCCCAGCCGATGTCGCGCTGGAGGGGAAGGAGGACATGGGATGCAGCATGCTGCCGCCCATGTAGGTGCTGGGGCCATGCGTTCTGCCATGTAAGAGAGGGAGGATTCCCCCTCCCCTCCTATTTAAACCAGGCCATGTAGGTGCAAGGCAAGGAGGGGAGGGAAAAAAAAAAGGAAGGACGCTGCCAAGAATCGAACATCAGTTACTGCCAAGGTAGTCGCCGCGAGGCGGAAGGCGAGGTGGTGCAAGGGACGTTGCCGCTAGGCTGAAGGCGAAGAGGCTCTGCGTGCCGCCATGTTGAAAGGGAGCCACCTCCCTCTCGGGATATCACATTGACCCCTACCCCTCTTTTCCCCCAGAAGCTTCTAAGAAGATTCTTAGAAGTTTCTAAGAATCTCCTCCAAGCCCCCCTTTCTGTGGGCTTGGAAATTTCCCCCCCGGGTTTTTAAAAACCCTTAAGCCCATTTATTTTCACCCCCGTGATCACACACCTCCCCCTCCCAGTTTTAATCCTTTTTAAGGCCTTTTCACCCTCCCTCGTGTCCCCTTTTTACACACCCTTTCCCCCCCGTGCTATAAGCCCCCTTTCACCCTTCACCTTTCCCCTTTTTCTTTTTCACCCCCCTTGTGTTACCCTTCATCTTTCCCCCCCCTGGATTGGAAACCCCTAAGTCCTTTTCACCCCCGTGTCCACACACCCCTCCCCCGTGTCCTAAAAAAATCCCTCCAAGATCCCCCTTCCTATACCTTTCACTCTCGTGTCCAAAGTTCTCCCAAGGCCTCTTCTTACGCCTTTTGGAACAACACACACACACACACCCTTTTCCCCGTGTATATACCCTTATAGGGCCTTTTCTTTTGGCTTTGTAAACCTTTCCCTCCCAAAGAAACTAAGACCTTAAAGATCTTATTACCCCTCCTCATGGATAAACCCTTAACTGTTTTGCGTGTTTCCAAAATACCCTTGGGACTTGGTTTTTTTTTTCCTACTCGAAAAAGAGAAGAAGAGTATTGACGTGCAAGGGAGTGACACTGGAATTCCAAAAAAGAGTGTAAAGCTACTTCCACATTCAAAGGTCTACAATTGCGATGCCTCCTAAGAAAGTCCAAGGAGTAGCTGCGGGAGGGTCATCTCCCGGTATCCATGTGGATATGTCACCCCAAACACAGGTTTCTCCTTCTTAATTTTATATCGATTTTAATTCGATCGTGCAAGATGAATTGTTAGGGATAGGATATATTTTGTCCTAGTTATTGTACGACGAAGGAATTTAGTTTAATTGAACATCCAAAATAAATAAAGTAAAAACATAGTTTTCCTTCAAATAGCATTATGCATTGAAATGAATTATGAGCAAGATTATTTACCCACTAAAGTAGTATATTTCGGTTAAGCCTAGAAGGTATAAAACTGCATCTTGCACTATTAACCCTTATTCCTTTTTACAACAAATCATCATGGAAAGTGCAAATCATGAAAGGATTCTTGCGATGCTTAAACTCTAGGAAGTTATCATTGCTAACTGCATATCTTAGCAAGGGAAAGATTGCTTATTTAGCATGAATTTGTTCGCAAAGAAAAGGGAAGATTAGTTGGATTTAACCTAACCTCAAAGTGCTGAAGTATAAGATTGAAAAGTCAATTGACACGTAGATAACAAATCATATGGAAGTAATCTCGAAATTACCTTCTAGAGTTAACCAAATTAAAAATGCTGCGAAATATTCATTGGGAATGAATTAAAATTTCAAGAAACGTCTATACCTTAAATATCTGTCCACATTCCCTGAATATAGGGTCAGTAAATTGTAACCGAAAAAAAAACTAGGGTTTATTCCTGAGAAAATAATAAAGCTAGGAAACCCTAGGTCTGACAAACGTCAGCTTAAAGAAACTCAAAACGGATTGTTCTGTAACTCCATTATCGCATAGTAGGATGCAGGACTTGCGTGGCAAGTACGAAGTCATATGTCTTGTGATCGATTCACAAGAAGAAAGGCTAAATTCCTGCAACAAGGATGGCAGATCCTTACGCAAGTTATCTTGCAAAAGGATGTATACTTTGATATCCTTCTAAGTAAGGAAGGTTAAAAACCGAAAACTGAAGTATCCAATGAACTTTAGGTTTTGACCAAGTTGGATTAATAGGGTACGCCCTAACCCAGAATATAAGGGATCTTGCCAAGTTTCAAGACACCTCGGATCGAGTGCTGGATGCATTCGAAAGGAAAGATTCCTTCCTTAGCAGTTTTCCAACAACAAAATCGATCAATGGAAATGTTTGTGCTTGCTCAAGATTTGAGAGCACTGTTTGACTTGTTTGACCAATGAATTACAAAATAAATAACTATCTATACTTCAGGTTGAAGGCTTGAAGGGAGTGGCAGCTTCAGTTACCCCCGATTGCCTGCCTTACCCTAACCAAGGGGGTTGTTGACCGCGTCGGGAACGTGGACTGAACCCGCTACGAGAGGTCTCTTCGTTGAGCGCTACTTGGAGCAGGAGGACGCTTGGGTGCCAGGGGGGCTCTGGCCGTAAATTCCTCGCCTTCCGGGTCCTGCACAAGAGGCTAACATGACTCGGGATTGGATCTCGAGGCCTGCATACTAGTCTATGGGAGGAAACTTGGAGTAGTAATCCTTGTGGATTGTTGGATAGCCTTCGGGCGCGGATTGTGGATAAGGCAGAAATTTTGTATTTCAAAGATAAATATGATGATATGTTAATAAAGAACTTGTCTGATATTGTTTTTCTATGTCACGTGATAAGATTACGTGAAGGAACCAGTGCTTAAGGGATTAATTAAAGAAGCTAGTTGTTACATGTCCAACTAATGTGTTAGATAATTACATAACTAAAGCAAATTGAGGATAGTGCGGAGGATGGGCCATGGGTCCGTCCTACGGTTGGGTGGTCCTGGTTGGCCGGGAACTTTTGTCAAATCTCGAAGAACAGCGGGATGATCGTCAAAGGATACGAACAACGAAAGCGTTGACCTAGAGTTATGTCTTACTCGATTTACGTTGTTTTACGGGAACATAATGGGACTATGCCTTATGGTAGAGAGGTTGAGCTTTACATCCCTCTCGTTTCCCAGTCTCCTTGAACCAAGTGCAGCGTGAATCTGCTTCGGACCTGGCGTTTCTGCGTAAAGTAGTTCGCTTGGGTCCGACGCTAGTTGCTGTTAGGAAATGACCAATCAAGAAAACCCTAATTCCGGTCGATCCTAAGTGGGAACGGCCAGAATACTTCCGCTACGTGGCAAACACGGAAAGCCCTAGATCGCAAATCCCGTAACATTCCATGGGAGTGCCGGGCGGAGCTTTCTAGACATCCTTTCCGATGGACTGCTAAGATGTGTCCTGGATGATACTAGTGGACACGTTACAGTTGGTATCAGAGCTGACCAACAACAGAATTGTCTTTATGAAATCTCAATGAAATGAAGTAAAGTAATTGTTGCTGTCCAAACATTTCCTTACCTTCAATGCTGTCTTGCAGAATTACGAAGCGTGGAACCAGTTTTTGGTATTTCAAGTCATGTTTATGACTGCAATGCATTCTTCGCTTTATAGACAAAGGATTGGGATGATGTACATCCTGGAGCAGATCTATAATCCATCATCTTTGTACATGGAACGAAGATGGACGGGTGCTTTAGGAATCTACTACATAGCCGCCCATCGGTTTGCTTATCTACAGACCAACCTAAAGAGGATCAAGTTGTTGGAAGTCCTGAAAGTCATGAAGCTGTTCGTTTTCATGGAAGCTCACGTAAATTCAACTTTACATATTCAAGGTCGGAGGGCTGAGATGAACTCATATGTATAGGAGGAAGTAACCCGTGTAATTCCTGCCGACAGGATTAAAGTGTTGGGCCACCATGAGAAGTATGGATTCCAACGGAAAGGATATCCTGAACTTCCAATGACTTATCGATTCCTGAAGATCCATGACCCAAAACCTTACTATTACACAGTTCCTGTAGATAAATGCAATACAATGTTGTTCTCCCCAAACTAAATGTAACAATTGGCTTATCATCACATGAAATGTTGTATTCGAAAGGGCTATGCCCATATAAATACAAATAAATACTTCTTTTATCAATGCCTGGCTATGCATAAGAGTTGATAAAAAGTTAAGTAGCTACATTGTTTACGAGATAGATGAATTAAAGATGTAATATAAGCTAACATCGATTATTGTATAATAACGTTAAGAAAACCTTTATTCAAACACAACCCCAGGTACAGGTTCCTAATTCGCCTCCTACATCAAGTACTGCTGTAATCCATGAGAAGAAGTTCCTTCTCAAGCAGATTAAGCCACCCGAGTTTGAGGGGAGAGGCACATTTGTCCAAGTCGATGCTGAAATTTGGATTGAATCCATGGAGGATTATTTCGAAGTAGCTGGTACTGCACCCGCCAATTAGGCTATGCTTGCCAAGTTAAAACTCACCGGCGAAGCCAGACTTTGGTGGAAACAATGGTGCAGGGATCAAGGGATCGCAGAGGGATCCGTTACCTAGGAGAAGCTGAAGAAAGCCGTGCAGGGAAGATACTTACCACCTGCATATCACACGCAAAAAATGAATGAGGTCTACGAGCTAAAATAGCTAGGACTCACTCTTGACGCATACTACTCTAAATTCGTCTCACTTTTAAAGTATGCGCCACAGATGGACATGACACAGTAGGTGTCCAAATTTTGTGCGGGTATAAATCCACCAGTAAATACCCGTCTCGAATCTATGCGTTCATCAGATCTTCAGGATGCACTCATTCGAGCAGCTCCTATAATTCAGGAGGTGCAAGCTAGACCAAGGGGTAACAAAACGTGGTCTTATAATGACCCGAATAGAGGAGCATTCATACCTCAAATGAAGAGAGTTCAAGGTCATAATCAGGGACAAAGAAAGAAAGCAAGGACGAATAACATCAACAACTTTGTTCCTACTCAAAGTAATGGCCGAAACCTCCGTTGTTTTCACTGCAACAAACCTGGTCACTTCAAAAGGCAATGTCCCAAGCTTGGTGGAGGACATCGCCAAGTGCCTTTCCAAGGAATAGACCGTGGTCAAGGAGCCGCTACCCAAGGAAGAGGAAGAACCGCCTGCATTGCCAATAGGCAAATGTGCGAAGAAGGAGAAGAAGAAGATTCGACCATGGAAGTGGAATTTGAAAGAGCGACAGTCCATGCCACTTTACATAAAAAAGGGCTGAATCGCCAGTTCTCGGTGATCAGACACCATCGGACTATCAAGGTAAAGGTTTCAAGACCTTGATTGATTGTGGCAGTACACATTCCTTTATCTCACCAGCATGTGCAAAAAGATTAGAAATAACTACAGTAGAAGCACCTACCTTGCTTGTGGAATTGTCAAATGGTTGTGAGGTTACTTGTACCAGGCAAACTGCTAAGGTGGAATTCTTTTTGGGAGGAAAGAAGACTTCGGTTAAATTCAGAGTCATGAATTTAGGTATCCATGAGTATCTACTCGGAATGGATTGGCTTAAGCCTAACGACGCCCACATTCACTATGGAAAGGGTTAAGTTTCCTTTCGAAACTCTGAAAGGGAATTAGTCACAACTCAAGGTGAGGCAGGAGTGCCAAGAATCCAATTGGCCAAAGTATCTCGGATCATAAAAGGAGTCGGAAAAGGATTACCTATTTACTTGATCAAACTCAACAAATTAGATCAAAAGCAAGAGTCTCATGAAGGACCTTCTTGGCTAAAGGAATACATGGACGTATTCCCTGAAGAGTTGACTGAACTTCCACCTCAAAGAGAAGTGGATCATGAGATTAGGTTAGTACCTGGAGCTGCACCAATTGCAAAGAGACCTTATAGAATGTCCATACCAGAAGCAATTGAGCTGAAGGAACAACTCAAGCAACTGTTAGATCAGGGCTACATCCGGCCTAGTAATTCACCGTGGGGAGCTCCAGTACTATTCTAGAAAAATAAAGATGGGACACTTCGACTATGTATTGATTACCGTGGCTTGAATCAATCAACAGTCAAGAACAAGTATCCTATTCCTAGAATAGATGAGCTTCTTGATCGTCTTCAGGGTGCAAAGATCTTCTCCAAGATTGATCTCAGGTCAGGTTACTATCAGATAAGGATCAAGGAAGAAGATATCCCAAAAACAGCCTTCAATACAAGATATGGGCACTTTGAGTTCCTAGTTATGTCATTCGGGCTTACGAATGCACCTGCCACCTTCAATAGGTTAATGCAGGACATCTTTAGGCCATATGTTGATGATTTCATGCTTGTCTTCTTCGATGACACTTTATTCTATTCTAAACAAGAAGAAGATCATGAACCTCAACTTCGGATTGTCCTTGAGACAATGAGGTCGCATAAGCTGTATGCTAAAATGAAGAAGTGTGCATTCTTCAAGCGTCAGATTGAATATCTGGGATTCATAGTATCAGTAGAAGGAATATCAATGGACCCAGCCAAGGTCAGAGATGTGCTTGAGTGGCCAATACCAATATCCGTCAAAGAGATACGTAGCTTTCTTGGATTGACAGGATGATATAGGGTCTTCATAAAAAACTATGCTTTGATTGCAGCACCTGTGATGGACTTACTGAAGAAGCAAACTTCCATTACATGGTCAACTCCCGAATAGAATAGCTTTGACAGATTGAAGCAAAGTTTGGTATCAGCACCTATTCTAAAACTTCCAGACCTCAATAAGGAATTTGAGGTAGTAACTGATGCTAGCATTCTTGCCTTGGGGTGTGTACTTATGCAGGAAGGTCATCCAGTAGCATACTCTTCAAGGAAATTGAAGAGTCATGAAAACAACTATGCTACGCATGATCTCGAATTACTAGCTATCATCCATGCTCTAAAGCTTTGGAGACACTGCCTGTTGGGTAACAAGTTTACTCTAGTAGCTGACCATAAGAGTTTCAAATGGATCTTTACCCGGAACGAGCCTAACATGAGGCAACGTCGATGGATTGAAGTGTTGGAGGAATATGACTTTGAAATCAAGTACCAACCAGGGAAAGAGAATGTAGTTGCCGATGCACTTAGTCACAAGGCATTCCTAAATTCTTTAATCTTGTAGAATCCATCAACGGCCAGATCTCTAGCTACAAAAGTATCTATGCCAAACAACCCTGTACTTGAGTTAGCTAAAGAGGAAGTATACCATGATTTGGCCTACCAATCAATGCTAAAGGAGATCTCTATCAAGGAGCAGAACCAAAAGTTTTAGGCTAAGTATCAGGAATTTTCCATTAATAGTCGACTTGTCTACTACAGAACAAGGCTATGTATACCAGGAAGCCAGTCACTTAAGCAAAAGATATTGTGGGAAGCTCACGATTCTCCTTTTGCAGGACATCGTGGCTATGCTAAAACTCTTAATGCAGTTAGCAAGAGCTACCATTGTGAGAGGCTCAAAGGTGACATTCTCAAATATGTCACTGAGTGTTTGTCTTGCCAACGTATCAAAGCCGAACATGTCATGATGCCAGGGAAACTGCAACCGCTTGACATTCCCCAAATGAAATGGGAATTCATCAGTATGGATTTTGTGGTAGGCCTACCCCAAGTCCAGGGAGGATACAACTCCATCATGGTTGTGGTTGACATGCTTACTAAGGTTGCACACCTTATTCCAGTAAAGACAAACTATAAAGCCTCAGACATTGCAAGATTGTTTATCAAGGAGATATTCAAGCTATATGGTTCACCCAGAAGAATCATTAGTGATCATGATTCTCTCTTCACATCACACTTCTGGAGAGCTATCTTTGAAGCTATTGGGATTCAACTTTGTTTTAGCACTGCTTACCATCCCCAAACGGATGGCCAAACAAAGCGAGTAAATCAAGTCATCGAGGATATACTTAGGGCATAATGCTGTCGTGAGCCGAAGAGGTGGATTCAATACTTGGCTTTGGTTGAATTTTCCTACAATGCTTCTTACCAACAGAGCATTTAGATGACCCCTTTCCAAGCATTGTATGGACATGACTGTCGAAGTCCCCTAAACTTTTCTGATCCAACCCTAAGGGTTGAAGCTTCAATGCTAATGTTGGAAGAGATGGATGACCAAATTAAATCAATAAGACAAGGCATACAATGGCTACGGATAGACAAAACGGATATGCGGATTTGAAGCATCAAGAAATGGTCTTCGAAGAAGGAGACATGGTCTTCATTTGCATATGCCCTAAAAAGAGTTCTCTATCGTTAGGAGATTGCAAGAAACTAAGTCCAAGGTATTGTGGACCATACAAAATCTTCAAATTCCTAGGACCTAATGCTTATAAACTGCAACTCCCTGAGAACCCAAAAGTTCATAATGTATTCCATATCAGCCTATTGAAAAAGTATGTACCTAATCCTAACCACGTACTTAACAACCAACAAGTTGTAATGCCTAGTCAAGGAGTCCTTGAACTAAGGCCTGACAGGATTTTAGATGTTAGGGAGAGACAATTAAGATCCAAAATCCTGAGAGAATGCCTCGTCCAGTGGAAAGACTATCCCAAAGAGGATGCCACCTGGGTAGATGTAGACACACTCAACCATCAATATCCCCGGTTTATCTCGAGACGAGGATATCTCGATTCCTCTAAGGGGGAGAGAATGTAAAATATCAAATGAATAAAAGAAAAAGAAAATTTCCCTCCTTCTACCCCAGCCGACCTCGCGCTGGAGGGGAAGGAGGACACGGGATGCAGCATGCTGGCGCCCATGTAGGTGCTGGGGCCATGCATGCTGCCATGTAAGAGAGGGAGGATTCCCCCTCCCCTCCTATTTAAACCAAGCCATGTAGGTTCAAGGCAAGGACGGGAGGGCAAAAAAAAAGGAAGGACGCTGCCAAGAATCCAACATGAGTTTACTGTCGAGGAAGTCGCCGCCAGGTGGAAGGCGAGGTGGTGCAAGGGAGGTTGCCGCCAGGCTGAAGGCGAAGAGGCTCTGTGCATCGCCACGTTGAAAGGGAGCCACCTCTCTCTCGGGATATCACGTTGACCCCTACCCCTCTTTTCCCCCAGAAGCTTCTAAGAAGATTCTTAGAAGTTTCTAAGAATCTCCTCCAAGCCCCCCCTTTCTGTGGGCTTGGAAATTTTCCCCTCGGGTTTTTAAAAACCCTTAAGCCCATTTATTTTCACCCCCATGATCACACAGGTCCCCCTCCCGGTCTTAATCCTTTTTAAGGCCCTTTCACCCTCCCTCGTGTCCCCTTTTTACACACCCTTTCACCCTTCACCTTTCCCCTTTTTCTTTTTCACCCCCCTTGTGCCTCCCCCCTCGGTTTGAAACCCCTAAGTCCTTTTCACCCCCGTGTCCACACACCCCTCCCCCGTTTCCTAAAAAAATCCCTCCAAGATCCCCCTTCCTATACCTTTCACTCCCGTGTCCAAAGTTCTCCCAAGGCCTCTTCTTACGCCTTTTGGAACAACACACACACACACCCTTTTCCCCATGTATATACCCCCATAGGGCCTTTTTTTTAGTCTTTGTAAACCTTTCCCTCCCAAAGCAACTAAGACCTTAAAGGTCTTATTACCCCTCCTCGTGGATAAAACCTTAACTGTTCCGTGCCTTTCCAAAATACCCTTGGGACTTGGTTTTTTTTTCCTACTTGAAAAAGAGAAGAAGAGTATTGATGTGCAAGGGAATGAGGCTGGAATTCCAAAAAAGAGTGTAAAGCTACTTCCACATTCGAAGGTCTATAATTGCGATGCTTCCTAAGAAAGTCCAAGGAGTAGCTGCGGGAGGGTCATCTCCCGGTATCCATGTGGATATGTCACCCCAAACCTAGGTTTTTCCTTCTTAATTTTATATCGGTTTTAATTCAATCGTGCAAGATGAATTGTTAGGGATAGGATATATTTTGTCCTAGTTCTTGTACGACGAATGAATTTAATTTAATTGAACATCCAAAATAAATAAAGTATAAACATAGTTTTCCTTCAAAAAGCATTATGCATTGAAACGAATTATGAGCAAGATTATTTACCCACTAAAGTAATATACTTTGGTTAAGCCTAAGAAGGTATAAAACTGCATCTTGCACTATTAACCCCTATTCCTTTTTACAACAAATCATCATGGAAAGTGCAAATCATGAAAGGATTCTTGCGATGCTTAAACTCTAGGAAGTTATCATTGCTAACTGCATAGCTTAGCAAGGGAAAGATTGCTTATTTAGCATGAATTTGTTCGCAAAGAAAAGGGAAGATTAGTTGGATTTAACCTAACCTCAAAGTGCTGAAGATAAGATTGAAAAGTCAATTGACACGTAGATAACAAATCATACGGAAGTAATCTCGAAATTACCTTCTAGAGTTAACCAAATTAAAAATGCTGCAAAATATTCGTTGGGAATGAATTAAAATTTCAAGAAACGTCTATACCTTAAATACCTGTCCACATTCCCTGAATATAGGGTCAGTAAATTGTAACCGAAAAAAGAGAACTAGGGTTTATCCCTGAGAAAATAATAAAGCTAGGAAACCCTAGGTCTGACAAACGTCAGCTTAAAGAAACTGAAAACGGATTGTTATGTAACTCCATTATCGCATAGTAGGATGCATGACTTGTGCGGCAAGTATGAAGTCATATGGTCTTGTGATCGATTCACAAGAAGAAAGGCTAAATTCCCGCAACAAGGATGGCGGATACTTACGCAAGTTATCTTGCAAAAGGATGTATACTTTGATATCCTTCTAAGTAAGGAAGGTTAAAAACCGGAAACTGAAGTATCCAATGAACTTTAGAGTTTCACCAAGTTGGATTAATAGGGTACGCCCTAACCCAGAATATAAGGGATCTTGCCAAGTTGCAAGACACCCCCGATCGAGTGCTCGATGCATTCAAAAGGAAAGATTCCTTCCTTAGCAGTTTGTCAACAACAAAATCTATCAATGGAAATGTTTGTGCTTACTAGAGATTTTAGAGCACTGTTCGACTTGTTTGACCAATGAATTACAAAATAAATAGGTATCTATATTTCAGGTTGAGGGCCTAAAGGGAGTGGCAGCTTCAGTTACCCCCGACTGCCTAGCTTACCCTAACCAAGGGGGTTGTTGACCGCGCCGGGAACGTGGACCGAACCCGCCGCGAGAGTCTCTCCATTGAGCGCTACTTGGAGCAGGAGGATGCTTGGGTGCCAGGGGGCTCTGGCCGTAAATTCCTCGCCTTTCGGGTCTTGTGCAAGAGGCCAACGTGACTCGGGATTGGATCTCAAGGTCCGCATACTAGTTTACGGGCGGAAACTTGGAATAGTGATCCTTGTGGATTGCTGGATAGCCTTTGGACGCGGATTGTGGATAAGCCTACGGGCAGAAATTTTGTATTTCAAAGATAAATATGATGATATGTTAATAAAGAAATTTTCTGATATTGTTTTTCTATGTCACGCGATAAGATTACGTGAAGGAACCAGTGCTTAACGGATTAATTAAAGAAGCTGGTTGTTACATGTTCAACTAATGTGTTAGATAATTACATAACTAAAGCAAACCGAGGAAAGTGCGGAGGATGGGCCATGGGTCCGTCCTACGGTTGGGTGGTCCCGGTTGTCCGAGAACTTTTCTCAAATCTCAAAGAACAGCGGGATGATCATCAAAGGACATGAACAATGAAAGCATTGACCTAGAGTTATGTCTTACCCGATTTACGTTGTTTTACGGGAACGGAATGGGACTATGCCTTATGGCAGAGAGGTTGAGCTTTGCATCCTTCTCGTTTCCCATTCTCCTTGAATCAAGTGCAGCGTGAATCTACTTCGGACTTGGTGTTTCTGCGTAAAGTAGTTCGCTTGGGTCCGACGCTAGTTGTTGTTAGGAAATGACCAATCAGGAAAACCCTAATTTTGATCGACCCTAAGTGGAAACGGCCAGAATACTTCCGCTACATGGCAGATGTGGAAAGTCGTAGATCGCAAATCCCATAACATTCCATGGGAGTGCTGGGCGGAGCTTTCTAGACATCCTTTCCGATGGACTGCTAAGACATGTCCTAGATGATACTAGTGGACACGTTACATTAGTCCATTACTTCAGGTCCCCTGTGAACCTAGTGGACTTTTGGCATTTTTCTTGAGTTCTAACCATTTTTTTGCACTTGAATCAATATGATTTATGCTGTAGGATGTCAATTACTTCCAGTGACCAAGTTGTAGGTTCCCATAGACTTATTTTTCATCAATATACATGGTACAACTGAAAATTATATGCAAAATACAAAAGAACTTATGTAACTAAGTTGGTTATTGGGTAACAATGACTGAATTTTGTATGCAAATTCCTCATATAACTCCTAGTGAAGTTCTTCTGTGTTCATAAGAATCCCATGATTTATATTATGAATAATAAACTCTTTGACATTCACCCCTCATAACCTGCACATCCTCCAGCACGTGCCATTTCATAAGATTACAGGTTAAGGAGGGTCTTCTTCTGATATATTTTCATCTTCATCCTCTAAGTCTTTTCTTCCTACTTATCTTCAAATAGAGGGCTCATATCTAAGTCATCAAGCTCATAAGTTGAAGATTCTCTTCGTTTGAAGAGCTTGATTCATTTCCTGGCTATTGGTATTTTTATCATGGTCCCATCCATTTCAGCCAAAGAGTAAGTAGTATTATTATGTACTACTTTTACAACATATGGTCCAAACAATCGCTTGGCTATCTTTCTATGAGCACTATATTGATTGTCCAGGCTGCTATCATAGATAAGTACCTAATCATTCTCTTGAATAGCTCTTGGACGGAGTCGATGATGCTTGTGAAACCTCCTCTTATTCTTTAATCTTGCTGTTTTCAGCCTTTCAATGGCTGTCTTGACATCTTCTAGCCTTCTTTCAAGTTGCCTTATACGCAGAGTCAGCAATCCTTCTCTATTCATGCCTTCATCCCATGGTAAGATACTCCATGTGACAATGGACTCTTCAATAGGCATAATAGGTGGCTGTCCATATATTAGTTCAGCCGGCATATAACCTGTTACTGCACTATGGGTAGTTCTATTAGCCCATAATGCGAATGGTAGCATTCTAGGCCATTCCCTTATCTTTCCTTTGCAAGATTTTGCTAAAGCTTTAAGAATTGGTTGATGACCTCTTTCACTCTTACCATTGCCTTTAGGGTTTAGGCTGATGTAAGAGATAGCTTGATTCCCAATTGAGCAAAGAAATAGAAAGCCTCATCAACATCCAATTCTCCTCTATCAGCAGTTACTTTGGCAACACAGCCATACCTGCAAAATACTTCTTCAAGTAAAAATCTACAAACAGCTTGAGTAAACTTTGTTGTCAAGGCTTTTCCTTCCACTTGATTTGTGAGATCTTCTCTAGCAAGTACTAGATATCTCATGTTCCGAATTCTTGTAGGCATGGTTACTAAATCAATAACCCATCTATAGTGAATGGATAAAGGATAGGTAGAGGCTGAAGCCCATCTCTATGCTTAACCATAGAGTATATTTGACAAACATGACAATACTAAAAAAAATGCTCAATGTCTTTATACATTTTTGCCACCAAAATTTCTCTTTTATTTTGGCAAAAGTGCCCCATATGCCTCTATGACCAGCCAATAGGCTTTCATGAAATTCTTGTATGACATGTCTTTGAGTCTTTTTGTCTCCTAAGACACAAACAGGTGCCCTTCCTTTCTTTTTCGCATGCCTGCAAAGGTAACCATTTTTAAGAAAAAAGCCATAATCTTTTCTCTTAATTCTCTTGAACTCTTCATTAGACCAATCTTACTTCTTTGTCATAGTGCTCAAAAATTGGCCAATTTTTAGCCAATCATCTGCATAATATTCTTCTTTAAAGTGTGAACAAACCATAACAAAACATTGAGCATGTTGTCTACTAGCTGCCCACTGTCCTTCTTTGGTTGCTTCATCCTTCCTTGCTGATGTAAAATTTGTTTTAGCAGCTAATCCTATTGTATTTGCTGTAATTATTGTTGTACCTGCATTTTTGACTGCTGAATCATCATTAGATTCAGCTATACTTGCTGTTTTCAGATTTGAACCTACATTTACAGCATCATTTATAGACGTTGATTCTTCTTCATCCATCATTTCTTCTTCATCCTTATATCTAGCTCACGAAAGCATGTCAGTAACTGGATTATCTTTTCCTACAATATGTTTCAAATCAGGATTTAAGTATTTAATATAGGCTATCCATCTTAGCATGGCTATGTCGGGAGTGGAACAGTTGGCAATCACGCCCAAGAGTGGAAGGCAATCTATTTCAACTATTACATGTGCGCCCATGAAGTACTCCCTGTCACATTTCAATGCAGTTACTACTCCCCAAAGTTCTCTTTTAATTTGAGAATACTTTCTTTGTCGTTCATTAAGAACCTTTGCTCCAAAGCGGATTGCATATCTGTTGCCTTCAAGGTCGTCTTGACCAACTGCCCATCCTATTCCAATAGGACTTGTGTCCACTGTGAACATAATAGGCCGTCCATTAGAGTAATTAGCCCTCTTTAAAGTGGGGGTTGAAATCAACAATTTCTTCAGTTTTTGAATAGCTTGAGTATGTTCTTTTTCCCATATAAACCTTTGGCCTTTTCTTAGCACTTGATAAAGACTTTCAGCAACATGAGTAAAATGTGGTATCCAAATAATGTAGAAGACACATGCACCAAGAAATCTTATCACCTCTAAAACATTTGTACATATTTTCTGCATTTTGTTGATAGCATCAATCTTGGATGGAGAAGGCTTTCGGCCATATGGACCACACATATGCTCGACCACAAGAACTTCTTCGACTCCAAAAACAGATTTAGCACCTAAAAGAGTAAGATGGAATTCTTCTAATTTAGACAAGATTTGAGCACAATCATTAATATGATTGAAAAAAAACTTGCGACATCCAAGTTCATTGAGTTCTTCATTTTTCTCATGAACTTCACATCCTTTGATTGGTACATCATCAAGGAATGGAAGAGCTAATTGGGGAATATAATCTCTTAATACTTTAGACATGGCATTCATCATGTGAGCTACTGAATTCATAGCCCCTTGAGGTAGAGAACACATGCGGAATAAGCCAAGAGGGTCTCCGCTTTCCAAAGCAAGCTGAAATTGGTCATAGCCTGAATATAAATCTCCCATGGAATAGATTGCTCCACTTGCAAAAGCTTCAGCAAATTCATCAACAATTGGCCCTGATCCAACATTTCTAATAGTGACTTTATTGACAGGCTGTAAATCTTAAATGAATCGCAAAGATCCATTCTTGTTAGGCACGGTAAACCATCGGTTGGAATATGGAGCTGAAGATGGCTCCAATATTCGCATTTTTATCTTTTCATTTAGAAGTTCCAAAAACTTAGGAAAATGAGCCCTTAGTACCGGAATTGGTTTAAGATTCCAAGGAACGTGTGGGACCGTAAAAATCACCATTGGTGCCACAATGCTTGGATCCACAAAGCCAATTTCATGTAGCTGAAATGAAAAAGCTTTGCCATGATTCTTTAACATGTGTATGAAGATTTGCTTTTCAGCTGGCAAGAGGAAAGAGTCTTCACCAATTTTCAGCTTTTGTAGATTTTCTGCTGTAAATTGGTGACCAATATCTCTAGGATCAAGAAGACTTGGCTGTTTGGATACCCTTTCTTCCAGTCCTTCGCTTTCAGGTGGTAGAGGAGTAGCCACCGGCTTGACCTTTTTATCAGTTGTTTTATACTTTGTTTCTACTCTTACTTCATCCTTGTTTGGCTGTCCAAAGGCTTCATAATCTGCAAATTCTTGAATTATGTCATACATATCCAATGTACATACCTCTATGGATTGATTTTCAGCTTGATTTTCCGCATGAACGGCTATATAAATTTCAGCCGTTGTATCATTACAATTCAGCCCATAAAATAGCCCTGAAATTTCTTCATCTTTAGGTAAAACATCAATTTGCTTCAGCTCTTGTTCCATATGGCACAAATACTTTCTTTCAGCCCTATCCATGGTTGAAAACTGTTTATAACAGCCCACATTATTGGCTGTAAGAATTACGATGCGTGGAACAAGTTCTTGGTATTTCGAGTCATGTTTATGATTGCAATGCATTCTCCGCTTTATAGACAAAGGATTGAGATGATGAACATCCTGGAGCAGATCTATAATCCATCACCTTTGTACATGGAACGAAGATGGACGGGTGCTTCAGGAATCTACTATATAGCCGCCCACCGGTTTGCTTATCTACAGACCAACCTAAAGAGGATCAAGTGGTTGGAAGACCTGAAAGTTGTGAAGCTGTTCGTTTTTGTGGAAGCTCACATAAATTCAACTTTACATATTCGAGGTTGGAGGGTTGAGATGAACTCATATATATATGAGGAAGTAACCCGTGTAATCCACGCTGACAGGATTAAAGTGTTGGGCCGCCATGAGAAGTATGGATTCCAACGGAAAGGATATCCTAAACTTCCAATGACTTATCGATTCCTGAAGATCCATGACCCAAAACCTTACTATTACACAGTTCCTATAGATAAATGCAATACACGTTGTTCTCCCCAAACTAAATGTAGCAGTTGGCTTATCATCGCATGAAACGTTGTATTCAAAAGGGCTATGCCCATATAAATACAAATAAAGACTTCTTTTTATCAATGTCTGGTTGTGCATAAGAGTTGATAAAAAGTTAAGTAGCTACATTGTTTACGAGATAGCTGAATTAAAGATGTAATATAAATCAATAACGATTATCGTTTTATAACACTAAGAAACCTTTATCCAGGCACAACCCCAAGTACAGGTTCCTAATTTGCCTCCTACATCAAGTACTGCTGTAATCTAGGAGAAGAAGTTCCTTCTCAAGCAGATTAAGCCACCCGAGTTTGATGGGAGAGGCAGATTCGTCCATGTTGATATGCTAAAATTTGGATTGAATCCATGGAGGATTACTTTGAAGCAGTCGGTACTACACCCGCCAATCAGGCTATGCTCACCAAGTTAAAGCTCACCGGCGAAGTCAGACTTTGGTAGAATCAATGGTGTAGGGATCAAGGGATCCCAGAAGGATCGGTTACCTGGGAGAAGCTGAAGAAAGCCGTGAAGGAAAGATACTTGCCACGTGCATATTGCACTCAGAAGATGAATGAGTTCTACGAGCTAAAACAACTGGGACTCACTCTTGATGCATACTACTCTAAATTCGTCTCACTTTTAAAGTATGCGCCACAGATGGACATGACGGAGCAGGTGTCCAAATTTTGTGCTGGTTTAAATCCACCAGTTAATACCCATCTTGAATCTATGCGTCCATCAGATCTTCAGGACCCGAACAGAGGAGCATTTAGACCTCAAATGAAGAGAGTTTAAGGTCATAATCAGGGACAAAGAAAGAAAGCAAGAACGAATAACGTCAACAACTTTGTTCCTACTCAAAGAAATGGCCGAAACCTCTGTTGTTTCCACTGCAATGAACTCGGTCACTTCAAGAGACAATGTCCCAAGCTTGGTGGAGGACATTGCCAAGCGCCTTTCCAAGGAACAGGCCATGGTCAAGGAGCCACTACCCGAGGAAGAGGAAGAACCGCTTGCATTGCCAATAGGAAAATGTGCAAAGAGGGAGAAGAATATCATCGGACCATGGAAGCAGAATTCGAAAGAGCGACAGTCCATGCTGCTTTACACAAGAAAGGGCTGAATCACGAGTTCTTGGTAATTCAGACATTGTCTGACTATCAAGGTAAAGGTTTCAAGACCTTGATTGATTGTGGTAGTACACATTTCTTTATCTCACCAACATGTGCAAAAAGATTAGGAATAACCACTGTAGAAGCACCTACCCTGCTTCTGGAATTGGCAAATGGCCGTGAGGTTACTTGTACCAGGCAAACTGCTAAGGTGGAACTCTTTCTAGGAGGAAAGAAGACTTCGGTCCAATTCAGAGTCATGAATTTAGGTATCCATGAGTGTCTACTCGGAATGGATTGGCTTAAGCCTAACGACGCCCACATTCACTGTGGAAAGGGTCAAGTTTCCTTTCAAAACTCTGAAAGGGAATTAGTCACAACTCAAGGTGAGGCTGGAGTGCCGAGAATCCAATTGGCCAAAGTATCTCGGATCATAAAAGGATTCAGAAAAGGATTACCTGTTTACTTGATCAAACTCAACAAATTAGATCAGAAGCAAGAATCTCATGAAGGACCTTCTTGGCTAAAGGAATACGCGGACTTATTCCCTGAAGAGTTGACTGAACTTCCGCCTCAAAGAGAAGTGGATCATGAAATTAGGTTAGTACCACGAGCTGCGCCAATTGCAAAGAGACCTTATAGAATGTCCATACCAGAAGCAATTGAGCCGAAGGAACAACTCAAGCAAATGTTAGATCAGGGCTAAATCCGGCCTAGCAATTCACCCTGGGGAGCTCCAGTACTATTCCAGAAAAAGAAAGATAGGACACTTCGACTATGTATTGATTACCGTGGATTGAATCAATCAACAGTCAAGAACAAGTATGCTATTCCTAGAATAGATGAGCTTCTTGATCATCTTCAGGGTGCAAAGATCTTCTCCAAGATTGATCTCAGGTGAGGTTACTATCAGATAAGGATCAAGGAAGAAGATATCCCAACGACGGCCTTCAATACAAGATATGAGCACTTTGAGTTTCTAGTTATGTCATTCGGCCTTACGAATGCACCTGCCACCTTCAATAGGTTAATGCAGGACATCTTTAGGCCATATCTTGATGATTTTGTAGTTGTCTTCTTCGATGACACTTTAGTCTATTCTAAACAAGAAGAAGATCATGAACCTCAACTTCGGATTGTCCTTGAGACAATGAGGTCGCATAAGCTGTATGCTAAAATGAAGAAGTGTGCATTCTTCAAGCGTCAGATTGAATATCTGGGATTCATAGTATCAGTAGAAGGAATATCAATGGACCCAGCCAAGGTCAGAGATGTGCTTGAGTGGCCAATACCAGTATCCGTCAAAGAGATACATAGCTTTCTTGGATTGACAGGATGGTATAGGGTCTTCATCAGAAACTATGCTTTGATTGTAGCACCTTTGACAGACTTTTTGAAAAAGCAAACTTCCATTGCATGGTCAACTCCCAAACAAAATAGCTTCGACAGATTGAAGCAAAGTTTGGTATCAGCACCTATTCTAAAACTTCCAGACCTCAATAAAGAGATTTAGTAACTGATGCTAGCATTCTTGCCTTGGGGTGTGTACTTATGCAGGAAGGTCATCCAATAGCATACTCTTCAAGGAAATTGAAGAGTCATGAAAAGAATTATGCTACACATGATCTGGAATTACTAGCTACCATCCATGCTCTAAAGCTTTGGAGACACTACCTGTTGGGTAACAAGTTTACTCTAGTAACCGACCATAAGAGTCTCAAATGGATCTTTACCCACAACGAGCTCAACATGAGGCATCGTCGGTGGATTGAAGGATTGGAGGAATATGACTTTGGAATCAAGTACCGACCAGGGAAAGAGAATGTAGTTGCCGATGCACTTAGTTGCAAGGTATTCCTAAATTCCCTAATCTTGCAGAATCCATCAACAGCCAGATCTCTAGCTACAAATGTATCTATGCCAAACAACCCTATACTTGAGTTAGCTAGAGAGGAAGCATGCCATGATTTGGCCTACCAAACAATGCTAAAGGAGATCTCTATCAAGGAGTAGAACCAAAAGTTGCAGGCTAAGTATCAAGAATTTTCCATTAATAGTGGACTTGTCTACTACAGAACAAGGCTGTGTATACGAGCAAGCTAGTCACTTAAGCAGAAGATATTGTGGGAAGCTCATGATTCTCCTTTCGCAAGACATCCTGGCTATGATAATACTCTCAATGCAGTTAGGAAGAGCTACCATTGGGAGAGGCTCAAAGGTGATGTTCTCAAATATATCACCGAGTGTTTGTCTTGCCAACTTATTAAGGCTGAACACGTCATGATGCCAGGGAAACTGCAACCGCTTGACATCCCCCAAATGAAATGGGAATTCATCTGTATGGATTTTGTTGTAGGCCTACCCCAAGTCAGGGAGGATACAACTCCATCATGGTTGTGGTTGTCATGCTTACTAAGGTTGCACACTTTATTCTAGTAAAGACAAACTATAAAGCCTCAGACATTGCAAGATTGTTTATCAATGAGATATTCAAGCTACATGGTTCACCCAGAAGAATCATTAGTGATCGTGATTCTCTCTTCACATCACACTTCTGGAGAGCTATCTTTGAAGCTATTGGGACTCAACTCTGTTTTAGCACCGCTTACCATCCCCAAACGGATGGCCAAACAAAGCGAGTAAATCAAGTCATCGAGGATATACTTAGGGCATACTGCTATCGTGAGCCAAAGAGGTGGATTCAATACTTGGCTTTGGTTGAATTTGCCTACAATGCTTCTTACCAGCAGAGCATTCAGATGACCCCTTTCCAAGCATTTTATGGACATGACTGTCGAAGTCCCCTAAACTTTTCTGATCCAACCCTAAGGGTTGAAGCTTCAATGCTAATGTTGGAAGAGATGGATGACCAAATTAAATCAATAAGACAAGGCATACAATGGCTAAGGATAGACAAAACGGATATGCGGATTTGAAGCGTCAAGAAAGGGTCTTCGAAGAAGGAGACATTGTCTTCATTCGCGTACGCCCTAAAAAGAGTTCTCTATCCTTAGGAGATTGCAAGAAGCTAAGTCCAAGGTATTGTGGGCCATAAAAAATCCTCAAAATCCTAGGATCTAATGCTTATAAATTGCAACTTCCTGAGAACCTAAAGGTTCACAATGTATTCCATATCAGCCTATTGAAGAAATATGTACCTAATCCTAACCATGTACTTGACGACCAACAAGTTGTAATGCCTAGTCAAGGAGTCCTTGAACCAAGGCCTGATGGGATCTTAGATGTTAGGGAGAGATCTAGAATCGTGAGAGAATGCCTCTTCCAGTGGAAAGACTATCCCGAAGAGGATGCCACTTGGGTAGATAAAGGCACACTCAACCATCAATATCCCCGGTTTATCTCAAGATGAGTACATCTCGATTCCTCTAAGGGGGAGAGAATGTAATATATCAAATATTTCATGGAAATTTCTTTACTTTGTCGGCAACGATTCGTGCTGGAGGGGGAGAGGGATTTAGAAAGGACAGCAAGCTCCTCGTTGGAGCTTGAGTATCCTCAAGGCCATGCCTCTTGCCACGTCGGGAGGGAGGATCCCCCTCCCCTCCCCTATTTAAATCAAGGGGGGGGCTACTTCCAAAAAAAATAGAGAGAAGGGTAGGCTAAGGTTATAGTGTAGAGGGTCACCGTTGAATGAGAGGGGGAGGGAATCCTGAGACTGCAATGAAGGGGTGCCGTCATCCAGTGTGCCAAGCTTGAGGGAGAGGTTGGACGTGAGAGGGAGGAGCCGCCTCCACCAAAATGAGCACTGCCGCCCTCAGTCAGGCCCTCATCGCCTCCCAGGATACGCCACTTCACAGACACCAACACGGTGCCAAATCCTTCTCCCCCTTGCCACATGAAGTCGTGGAAGCGTCTAAAGAGAAGCTTCTAAGGGGGGGCTAGTTAAGCCCCTTTTCACCCCCTTGTGTTTCCTTTTTGTTCCCCCCCCGGTTTTTAAAAACCCCCTAAGCCCTTTTCACCCCCGTGTCCACACATAGACACATACCCCCGTGTCCTAAGATCCCTCCAAGACCCCCCCTTCCTATACCTTTCACTCCCATCCAAAAATCTCACAAGGCCTCCTTCTTATGCCTTTCACACATACCCCCCATGTTTTAAGCCCCCTCATCCCATGGGTGTTGGAACCCCGTAATTTAAACCTTTTTTTCCCCATATTTAGCCCTTAAGCCCCTTTCTTTTGGGCTTGTTACTCCTCCCCCCCCCCCCCCCTATGTAACCCCTATAGGGCCTTTTTCCTTGGGCTTTGTAAGCCTTTCCCTCCCAAAAGAACTAAGACAATAAAAGTCTTATTACCCCCCTCCTCGTGGTTAAACCCTTAACTGTTCCTTGCCTTTCCAAAATACCCTTGGGACTTGGTTTATCCCCAACTCGAAAAAGAGAAGAAGAGTATTGACATGCAAGTGAGCGACGGTGGAATTCCGAAAAGGAGTGTAAAGCTGCTTCCATGTTCGAAGGACTACAACTGTGATGCCTCCTAAGAAAGTCCAAGGAGTAGCTGCAAAAGGGTCATCTCCCGGTATCCATGTGGATATCTCACCCCAAACCCAGGTTCTTCCTTCTTAATTTTATATCGTTGTAATTCAATCGTGCAAGATGAATTGTTAGGGATAGGATATATTTTGTCCTAGTTGTTCACGACGAAGGAATTTAGTTTAATGGAACATGCAAAATAAATAAAGTATAAACGTATTTTTTTCAAATAGCATTATGCATTGAAATGAATTATGAGCAAGATTATTTACCCATTAAAGTAGTATACTTCAGTTAGGTGTAAAAGGTATAAAACTGCATCTTGCACTATTAACCCTATTCTTTTTACAACGAATCATCATGGAAAGCGCAAATCATGAAAGGATTCTTACGATGCTTAAACTCTAGGAAGTTATCATTGCTAACTGCATAATTTAGCAAGGAAAAGGTTGCTTATTTGGCATGAGTTTTGTTCTCAAGGAAAAATGAAGATTAATTGAATTAACCTAACCTCAAATCGATAAAGTTTAGGATTGAAAAATCAATTGACACATAGATAACAAATCATGCGAAGATGATCTCGATATTACCTTCTAAAGTTAACAAAATTAATATAGACTTAGAAATACCTATGCTGCGAAATATTCATTGGGAATGAATTAAAATCCAAGAAACGTTTATACCTTAAATACTTGCCGACATTCCCTGATTGTAGGGTCAGTAAATTATAAACGTGAAAGAAACTAGGGTTTGTCCCTGAGTTTCTTAAAAGAAAATAATAAAGCTAGGAAAGCCTAGGTCTGACAATGTCAGCTTAAAGAAACTAAAACGGATTGTTTCGTAACTCCATTATCGCATAGTACGATGCAGGACTTGCGCGGCAAGTATGAAGTCATATGGTCTTGTGATTGAATCACAAGAAGAAAGGATAAATTCTCGCAACAAGGATGGCGGATCGTTACGCAAGTTATCTTGCAAGAGGATGTATACCTTGATATCCTTCCGAGTAAGGAAGGTTAAAAACCATAAACTGAAGTATCCAATGAACTTTAGGGTTTTATCAAGTTGGGTTAATAGGGTATGCCCTAACCTAGAATATAAGGGATCTTGCCAAGTTTCAAGACACCCCGGATCGAGTGCTGGATGCATTCGAAAGGAAGGATTCCTTCCTTAGCAGTTTTCCAACAACAAAAATCGATCAATGGAAATGTTTGTGCTTGCTAGAGATTTTAGAGCATTGTTTGACTTGTTTGACCAATGAATTACAAAATAAATAAGTATCTATACTTCAGGTTGAAGGCTTGAAGGTGAGAGGCAGCTTCAGTTACCCCCGACTGCCTATCTAACCCTAACCAAGGGGGTTGTTGACCGCGACGGGAACGTGGACCGAATCCGCCGTGAGAGGTCTCTCTGTTGAGCACTACTTGGAGCAGGAGGACGCTTGGGTGACAAGGGGGCTCTGGCTGTAAATCCCTTGCTTTCGGGGTCCTGCACAAGAGTCTAATGTGACTTGGGATTGGATCTCGAGGCATGCATATTAGTTTACGGGCGGAAACTTGGAAAAGTGATCCCTGTGGATTGCTGGATAGCCTTCGGGTTGATTGTGGATAAGCCTATGGGCAGAACTCTTGTATTTCAAAGTTAAATAGGATGACCTGGTAATAAAGAACTTGTCTGATATTGTTTTTCTATGTCAAGTGATAAGATTACGTGAAGGAACTAGTGCTTAACGGGTTAATTAATAAAGCTGGTTGTTACATGTCCAACTAATGTGTTAGATAATTACATAACTAAAACAACCTGAGGAAAGTGCGGAGGATGGGCCATGGGTCCGTCCTATGGTTGGGTGGTCATGGTTGGCCGTGAACTTTTTTCAAATTGCGAAGAACAGCGAGATGATCGTCAAAGGACACGAACAACAAAAGCGTTGACCTAGAGTTATGTCTTAACCCGATTTACGCTGTTTCAGGGGAACAGAATGGGACTATGCCTTATGGAAGAGAGGTTGAGCTTTGCATCCCTCTCGTTTCCCATTCTCCTTGAACCAAGTGCAGCGTGAATCCGCTTCGGACCTGGCGTTTCTGCGTAAAGTAGTTTACTTGAGTCCAACGCTAGTTGCTGTTAGGAAATAACCAATCAGGAAAACCCTAATCTAGGTCGATCCTAAGTGCGAACGGCCGGAATACTTCCGCTACGTGGCAGATGTGGAAAACCCTAGATCGCAAATCCCGTAACATTTCGTGGGAGTGCCGGGTGAAGCTTTCTAGACAACCTTTCTGATGGACTCTTAAGACATGTCCTGTATGATACTAGTGGACACGTTACAACAAGATCCGGGTTTTAGAAATGATTTAGATGTGGAAGAAGAATTCAAGATTTTTCTATGTATTTAGCATACATTAATGGAATAAATAACTCTATCTTGATTACATCAAATGCCTTTGGATAAATAATCCATAACATAAAGGATATACTCAGATTCTTAATCCAAATATGAATATCAAATGTAAGCTCTAATGGCTTTTATTTCAAGTACATAGATGGATTTCAACTCTAGGGAACAAACATGAAATGCATTGAAGAAGCACAATCTTTACTTCAGCTCTGTTTTAAAACAGAAAATTCCAGCCCATAATCAAGCTCAAAAAGAGTGCATAAACTTATGAATAAGCTCCTCTAATCATTAATGAGTAAAGTCCTGATGAAAAGAGGTCATTTTCTTCTACTACAACCACATAAATCTCTTGTTTCCTCATAAAAATGGATAAGAACAGTGGACTGCCCTGTTTATGACTGGTTATTTTAGCCCATAATAGCCCATACACCTTCAAAATCCTCACCCTTTGCTTGCCCCAAAGTCACTCAAGTACTTGGGTACAAGTCGAGCTTCATTGGACCATGAATAAGGTAGACAAAATGAGAGAAGACGTGCATAAGAGCAGGCTGAATATTTTCTCTTAGATTTCCCCCTTTTATAGACTATCATACCATGCATTTTCATCAGACCAAATGGATGGATAAGTGGAGCTCTCACCTTGTTTGCATCTTCATCTTTAGCTCCTGTTAATCTCCAGTTTGCATGCTTCAAAGCATGCACCATGGCTTCAGCTCTCTCCAGTTGCAGTCAGGCTATGCAAGCCCGCATCTTGCGCCGAAAAATGCGGGCTGCATCGTGCTTAGGCCCAGGTCACTTTTTGACCTACTCAGGTCACTTGCTGGTCACATTAGTCCATTACTTCAGGTCCCCCATGAACCTAGTGGATTTTTGGCATTTTTCTTGAGTTTTAACCATATTTTTGCACTTGAATTGATGTGATTTATCCTGCAGACGGTCAATTACTTTTAGCTGACCAAGTTGTAGGTTTCCATAGACTTATTTTTCATCAATATACATGGTACAACTAAAAATTATATGCTAAATACAAAAGAACTTATGTAACTAAGTTGGTTATTGGGTAACAATGACTGAATTTTGTATGCGAATTTCTCATATAACTCCCAGTGAAGTTCTTTTGTGTTCATAAGAATCCCATGATTTATATTATGAACAATAAACTCATTGACAACGTGCATCTCTAGTTGCTACAACTAATTGTGGTGCTCTTACTAACCATGGTGCAAGAGGTGTTGAAACCCACAATCTAATATTTGCATCTCAGCCCCTAATGTGAATAGACATGCACTCCTTTCAACAAATTCTTTCTTGGTCAACATAGATGCCTTTAGGATTAACTTGTCCTAATGTGTCACCACTACCATTCCACAATAATTCTCAAAAGAGAACGAGTGGCTACTATAGGGGTTGCAATCAACAAGTAAATGCAATAAGCTCTTCAAATAATAAGCCCAAAACAACAAGCTTCAAAAATATCAAACAGAAAGGAGCCTTACAAGAGAGAGAAATGGATATTCATGACACTCTCCTTTGCAAATTTGATATATTCAATGTGAGATCCAAAGAGAGAAGGGAGATCTTGTCTCCTTTTTAGGAACCAAGAACAATAGTGTAGTACTAAGTACCATACCATATTTCTTAGCTTTAAATATTTTATTTGCACCCCTCATCATAGCACCATGCTTCAAGTGACTCCTAAGGCCAGAAACAAAACTTGGCACTTCATTCACTACAAGGATATGAGGGTATAGCGACACCCATTAGCGATGAGAACTAGCGGCTTCACTATTTGCATTACTGAGCGATGCTAATAGCGACGCAAATAGTGATGCAAATAGCGATGGTACCCAGAGGAAAAAAACGCGAGTCGAAATCCGAGCGCGTCATTTTTCACGCATTCATGAAAGAGAGAGCAAAAGGGAGAGTGAGAGGGAGAGCGAGCATCTTGCTGAGAGGGAGAGAAAGAGAGAAAGAAGGAGAAATAAGGCTTCTCACCGCCACCGCCACCGCCGCCACCGTTCGCAAAGAAGAGGAGGAGGTGTACGGAGGGCGAAGAGGAGCCGCCAAACCCTTCTTCCAGCCTTTACTGTGAGTGAATTGGCCATTCTTGCTTTGCTTCTATGTTTTCTCTCTCTCTCTTTTACTTGTTTTTGTTATAATTCGTGTGTATTGAGAGAGGGAGAGGAAATGAGAGAGAAAGAGAGGGAGAGGGAGAGGGAGAGGGAGGGAGAGGAAATGAGAAAGGGAGGAAATGGGAGAGGGAGGGAGAGGAAATGAGAGAGGGAGAGGGAGAGGGAGAGGAAGACGGAGGGAGAGGGAGAGGGAGGGAAAGAGAAAGAGAGGGAGAGGGAGAGGGGGAGGGGGAGGGAGAGGGAGGGAAAGAGAAAGAGAGGGAGAGGGAGAGGGGGAGGGAGAGGAAATGAGAGAGGGAGAGGGAGAGGAAGGCGGAGGGGGAGGGGGAGGGGGAGGGGGAGGGAAACATTGAAAGAGAGAAAGAGAGGGAGAGGGAGAGGGAGGGAGAGAGAAAGAGAGGGGGAGGGAGAGGAAAAGAGAGAAAAAACATTAAACATAATAGGGAAAGAGAGAAAGAGAGGGAGAGGGTGAGGGAGGGAGAAGAAATGAGAGAGGGAGAGAAGAGAGAAAAAAATTGAGAGAACGAGAGGAGAGAGAAAAGATGTTAAACATAATAGGGAAAGAGAGAAAGAGAGGGTGAGGGTGAGGGTGAGGGAGGGAGAGGAAGAGAGAAAAGGAAATGAGAAAAGGTGAGGAGAGAGAAAAAGAAACGAGAGAGGGAGAGGAGAGAGAGAAAAAGAGAGAAAAAACATTTAACATAATAGGGGAAGAGAGAAAGAGAGGGTGAGGGTGAGGGAGGGAGAAGAAATGAGAGAGGGAGAGGAAGAGAGCAAAAGGAAATGAGAGACGGAGAGGAGAGAGAAAAATGAGAGAAGGAGAGGAGAGAGAAAAAGAGAGAAAAGATGTTAAACACAATAGGGAAAGAGAGAAAGAGAGGGAGAGAGTGAGGGTGAGGGTGAGGGTGAGGAAGGGAGAGGAAATGAGAGAGGGAGAGGAAGAGAGAAAAGGAAATGAGAGAGGGAGAGGAGAGAGAAAAAGAGAGAAAAAACATTAAACCTAATAGGGAAAGAGAGAAAGAGAGGGTGATGGTGAGAGGAAATGAGAGAGGGAGAGAAAGAGAGAAAAGAAAATGAGAGAGGGAG
This sequence comes from Lygodium microphyllum, assembly GCF_053477565.2. Taxonomy (NCBI): domain Eukaryota; kingdom Viridiplantae; phylum Streptophyta; class Polypodiopsida; order Schizaeales; family Lygodiaceae; genus Lygodium; species Lygodium microphyllum. The sequence goes on from NC_141143.1 coordinate 81,724,998, forward strand.
AGGAGAGAGAAAAAAATGAGAGAGGGAGAGGAGAGAGAAAAAGAGAAAAAAACCTTAAACCTAATAGGAAAAGAGAGAAAGAGAGGGAGAGGGTGAGGGAGGGAGAGGAAATCTTGATCCTCATTGTTGGTGAGTAAGCCAACTTTTGTCTTCTTATTGGATTATCAAGGCTATATTATTCTCTTCACTTGCATTTTATTGCTAAAGTTCATTCCTCTCTTTACAATTAAACCCTATAGATATTCTCATACTCTAAATTCTCAAGCTCTTTACATGTAGAATAACTACAACTATCACTTGTGCTCTAAATTATAGCACCTTCCTCCTTCAAATCACATCCTAGGCCTAAGATTTTGGATCTCCCTAAAGGTAATCTATTTCCTACTATCTTCCACATGAAATCAACTTAATGGCCCTCCCATAGAGACCAAGAGAACCAAGGAGTACTCTCGCAAGGTCTATGTGAACGGTTTAGCTTTCAATCTCAAGCTTGTCTCTCTCTTCCTCCACAAACAAGGAACACAAGAGGTACTCACTCTCCTAATCTTCACTATCTCCCTCTTCCATAGGGTAAAGCAAGAAACACATAGAGAGAAAGAAGCAAGAGCTATGCCCAAAAAAGAGTGAGAAAGATACATGAGAGAGGCATTGTATAAGGGAGAGGAAATAGTTGCAACTCCCCAACTAACCTCTTCCATGACTCTTTCGATATTAATCTCTTAATCCTTTCAAAATAATTTTAGTGTATTAAAAGTTTAGAGCTAAGAGCCTCAGAGCTTTGTCCATGTTATAGACCATACAACAAAAATACAAAGATAGTTTGTACATAGGAATTTGTGCAAAATGGAATACCTTCTATCTTTCTTCACTCTACGAAACCATTTTCGTCTATGGTATATATGAAATTCAACAAACCATAGTGACGTCTAGATTTAATTAGGGTAAACTTGAGCAACAAATACTAGTACAAAATTATTTAAGTAGTAGATTCTTCACTATCATAAACTATGAACATAGCATCTAGGTTTTGTTCCAATGTCTTATTTATTTTCTTCTCACATTATAGCACCTAACAGATGTTAATTATCTAGCACTACACTTGGGCTCCTCTTCATTGCTTTCACCTTTACTTGAAGTCAACTCATCCACTAGTCTAGACCTCCTTACATGGCATGGGTTGTCTATGCAGCATCATTCCTTGACTTGGCATAGGTGCCCTTGCTTAAATTTGAAAGAGATCTTTCGTACCACACTAGAACCAACTAAATAACTCTAAATAGGACTTGGCGTTGTCGTCGTGTTGGGGGTTGAAGGTCTTCCACCGGGGTTTAGAGCAGAAGAGGAGTGAGGGATTCAAGTTTAGGAGAGGGAGAAAAGTTTGGGGTTTGATAAGACTTGGGTTTTAGAGATGATTCAGTTGAAGAAGAAGACCTCAAGCTTTTTCTTTTACTTAGCATACATGAATGGAATTAAAGACCTTGACTTGATTACATCAAATTCATATATAGATAATAAACCATTACATTTAGAGATTATCTTAGATTTAATCCAAAGGCATACTTCAAATGCAAGATCAAACGGTTTCTATTTCATGAATACTAATGGACAACAACTCAAAGATACAAGTATTTTGGCGGTAGACTCTACTACATCCAAGACATAGATCAAAACCTCATGAAATGCATTGTCAAAGCATAAAATTTACTTCAGCCCTGTTTTAAAATAGTAATTTCCAGCCCATAAACAAGCTCCAAAAATGCACATAATCTCAAGAATAAGCCTCTCTAATCATTCTCAAATGAAGTCCTGATGTTAAGAGGTCAATTCCTACACTTGCAACCACATAGATCACTTGATTTCTCTTCAAAATGGACAAGAACAGTGGGCTACCCTATTTATGACTAGTTTTATCAGTCCAAAACAGCCCATACACATCCAAAATACTCCCCTTTGCTTGCCCCAAAGTCATTCAAGTACTTGGGCACAAGGCGGGCTTCATTGGACCATGAATATGGTAAGAGAATGGAAGAAGACGTACATAAGAGCAGACTCAATACTTTATCTCAGTTTTCTCCTTTTATAGATTGTCATACCACTCATTTTCGTCATACCAAATGGATGGGCAAGAAGGACTCTTACCTTCTTTGTTTGTATCTCCTCTTTAGCTTTAGTTTTCTCTGAGTTTGTATGCTTTGGAGCATGCACCATAGCCTTCAGCTCACCCTCCATCTACCACAAGTATGGAGGCCCGAAAATTGTGCCAAAAAATACGGGCTGCTCTTTCTTCAGCTCCCACACAAAAGTTTGACCATTTAGGTCACTTATAAGTCACATAAGTCCATTATTCCAGGTCCCATACAAACCTAGTGGACTTTTGGCACTTTTCTTGATTTCTAGACAAATATTCATCTTGAACCAATGTGACTTAACATGCAGACTGTTAATTACCTCCTGTTCATCAAGTTGTGGGTTCCCATAGACTAAATTTTTGTCAATTTACATGGTACAACTAAAAATTGCATGATAGTTACAAAAGAACTTATGAGATTAAGTGATATCTAAGTCGGATGTTGGGAAAAAAATGACCGAATTGTGTATGAAAGTTTCTCATGTGAATCCTAATGAAGTTCTTCTGCAGACATAAGAATTCTATGATTTTTATCATGAACAAAAAACTCTTTGACATTCACCCCCTCCTAACCTGCACATCCTCCGGCATGTGCCATTTCATAAAATTGCAGGTTAAGGAGGCTCTTCTTCTGACTTATCTTCATCTTCATCTTCTAAGTCTTCTTCATCTTTTTTGCCTTCAAGTAGATGGCTCACATCCAAGTCATCAAGTTCATAAGTAGAAGACTCTCTTTGTTTGAAGAGCTTGATACGTTTACCGGCTATTGGTATCTTGACCATGGTTCCATCCATTTCAGTCAAAGTGTAAGTGGCATTAACATATACCACCTTCACCACATGTGGTCCAAACCATCGCTTGGCTAGCTTCCTATGAGCACTATATTGATTGTCCAGGCTCTTGTCATAGACAAGTACCCAATCATTCTCTTCAATAGCTCTTGGACGGAGTCGATGATGCTTGTCAAACCTTTTCTTATTCTTCAATCTTGCTGCCTTCAGCCTTTCAATGGCTACCTTGACATCTTCTGGCCTTCTTTCAAGCTGCCTTATGCGCAAAATCAACAACTCTTCTCTATTTATTCCTTCATCCCAAGGCAAGATACTCCATGTGATAATAGACTCCTCAATAGGCATAATATGTGGCTGCCCATATATTAGTTCAGGTGGCATATAACCTTTTACTGCACTATGGGTAGTTCTATCAGCCCATAACGCGAATGGAAGCATTTTAGGCCATTCTCTCATCTTTCTTCTGCAAGCTTTCACCAATGCTTTGAGAATTGGTTAATGACCTCTTTCACTCTTACCATTGCCTTCAGGATTGTAGGCTGATGTAAGAGATAGCTTGATTCCCAATTGAGCAAAGAAATAGCGAGCCTCATCGGCATCCAATTCTCCTCCATGAGCAGTTACTTTGGCAACATAACCATACCTGCAAAATACTTCTTCAAGTAAAAATCTACAAACAGCTTGAGTGGACTTTGTTGTTAAGGCTTTTCCTTCCACCTGATTTGTGAGATCTTCTCTATCAAGAACTAGATATCTCATGTTCCGAATTCCTATAGGCATGGTTACTAAATCAACAACCCATTTGTAATGAATAGATAAAGGAAAGGTAGGCTGAAGCCCATCTCTATGCTTAACCATAGAGTACATTTGACAAACATGACAAGTCTCAACAAAATGCTCAATGTATTTATATATGTTTTGCCACCAAAATTTCTCTTTTATTTTGGCAAAAGTGCCCCATATGCCTCTATGGCCAGCCAATAGGCTTTTATGAAATTCTTGCATGACCTGTCTTTGAGTCTTCTTATCTCCTAAGACACAAACAGGCGCTCTTCCTTTCTTCTTTGCATGCTTCCAAAGGTAGCCATCTTTGAGAAAGAAGCCATAAGCCTTTCTCCTGATTCTCTTGAACTCTTCATTAGTCCAATCTTCCTTCTTTGTCATAGTGCTCAAGAATTGGCTAATTTTTAGCCAATCATCTGCATAATATTCTTCTTTAAAATGAGAACAAACCAAAACAAAACATTGAGCATGTTGTCTTTCAGCTGCCCACCGTCCTTCCATGGTTGTTTCTTCTATCTTTGTTGCTGTAAATTTTGTTACAGCAACTAAACCTGTTATACTTGTCGTAATTAATGATGTTCATGCATTTTTGTCAACTGTACCATCATTAGGAACATCTATACTTGTTGTTTTCAGATCTAAACTGCAATTACAATATCATTTTTAGTAGATATAGACTCTGTTTCTTCCTCATCCATCATCTCTTCTTCATCCTTATATCTGGCACACGAAAGCATGTTAGCAACTGGATTATCTCTTTCGGCAATATGTTTCAAATTAGGATTTAAGGATTTAATATAGGATATCCATCTTAGCATAGCTATGTTGGGAGTGGAGCAGTTGGCAATGATGCCCAAAAGTGGAAGACAATTTGTTTCAACTATTACATGTGTGCCCATGAAGTACTCCTGGTCACACTTCAATGCAGTTACAACTCCCCAAAGTTCTCTTTTAATTTGAGCATACTTTCTTTGATGTTCATTAAGAACCTTCGCTCCAAAGCAGATTGCATATCTGTTTCCCTCAAGATCATCTTGACTGACTGTCCATCCTATCCCAATAGGACTTGTGTCTACTGTGAGTATGATAGGCTGTCCATTAGAGTAATTAGCCCTCTTCAAGGTGGGTGCAGAAATCAGCAATTTCTTTAATTTTCGAATTGCTTGTGTATGCTCTTTTTCCCATATAAACCTTTTTCCTTTTCTTAACAGTTGATAAAGATTTTCAGCAACATGAGCGAAGTGTGGGATCCAAATAAGATAGAAAACACATGCTCCAAGAAATCTTCTCACCTCCGAAACATTTGTGCATATTTCCCGCATTTTGCTGATAGCATCAATCTTGATTGGAGAAGGCTTTCGGCCATATGGAGCACACATATGTCCAACCACAATAACTTCTTCAACTCAAAAACAGATTTAACACTTGAAAGAGTAAGATGAACTTCTTCCAATTTAGACAAGATTTGAGCACAATCATTAATATGATTGGAAGCAAACTTGCGGCATCCAAGCTCATTGAGTTCTTCATTCTTCTCATGAATTTCACATCCTTTGATCGGTACATCATCAAGGAAAGGAAGAGTTAGTTGGGGAATATAATCTCTCAATACTTTATGCATGGCATTCATCATGTGAGTTACTGAATTTGTAGCTCCTTGAGGTAGAGTACACATGCCGACTAAACCAAGAGGCGTCTTCATTGTGGTAATGTCTCAGCTCTCCAAAGCAAGCTGAAATTTGTCATAACCCGAATATAAATCACCCATGGAATAAATTTCTCTACCTGCAAAAGCCTCAGCAAATTCATCAACAATTGCCCTCGAACCAACATTTCTAATAGTGACTTTATTGACAGGCTGTAAATCTTGAATAAATCGCAAAAAGATCCATTCTTCTTAGGCACGGTAAACCATCGGTTGGAATACAGAGCTGAAGATGGCTCCAATATTCGCATCTTTATCTTTTCATTTAAAAGCTCCAATAGCTTAGGCAAATGAGCCCTTGGTACCGGAATCGGTTTAAGATTCCAAGGAACATGTGAGACCGTGAAAATCACCATTGGTGCCACAACACTTGGATCCACATAGCCAATTTCATGAGGCTGAAATGAAAAAGCTTTTCCATATTTCTTTAATATCTGCATAAAGGCTTGCTTTTCAGCTGGCAAGAGAAAAGAGTCTTCACCAATTTTTAGCTCCTGTAAACTTTCAGCTGTAAATTGGTGACCAATATCTTTGGGGTCACGAAGGCTTGGCTGTTTGGATGCCCTTTCTGCCAATCCTTCACTTTTAGGAGGTAATGGAGTTGCCACCGGCTTGACCTTCTTGTCAACTGTCTTATACTTTGTCTCTACTCTTAGCTCAACCCTATTTGGCTGTCCAAAAGCTTCATGATCAACAAATTCTTGAATTATGTCATAAATATCCAATGTGCATATCTGTATGGAATAATTTCCAGCCTGATTTTCTACATGAACAGCTGCATGTATTTTTGCCAATGTATCATTATAAATCAGCCCATAAAATAGCCCTGAAATTTCTTCATTTTCAGCCAAAACATCAACTTGCTTCAGCTCTCATTCCACATGACATAAATGCTTTCTTTTAGCCCTATTCATGGGCTGAAAACTGTTTATAATAACCCACATTATTGGCCGTAAATACCTGCAAGTCAGCTTTTGGCATAGCCCCCTTTACATGTGGAGGCAAATTTTTATGACATGAAGTACCTCCATAGCCTCCACTTACAACAATGCTACCCGAAAACCCTTAAATTCTCAGGAATTAGGAGGTACAGGATGATCTCTTAATCGATCTCTATTCCGGTGATGATTTACACATACAGTCAGAAATTGGATAGCTTTGTCATTATCCTTACTTCTTATCTGAGCATATGATAAACCATCATCAAGGGGCTTTGTCTCCAAACGAGACTTAGAAATAAAAGGTTGACCAAGAATGATGGGATAGCTACATGAATCTTGAACAAAGAAATGAAATTCATCTTTTACATTACCAATAGTAACCCGTACATAAGGACATGCCGCATAGAGATCGCCAAAAGAATTATTGGCTGCTTTCATGCGCCATCCCAGGTCCACATCTATGGGCCATCCGCCATTCTCATAGAGACTTCTTGACATGATGTTGATCTCCGAGCCATGGTCTATAAGGGCAATGCATGGAGTCTCTCTTTCTCCAATCTTGATAACGGTTTCGGTGGTCGGCCTTGCCCAATGGGTACGGAAGTAGTGACTACTAGGAATAAAATGAGCATCAATCTATTCTTGCATGTTGTGAAGTCGAGCTTCTTTCTTATGCATGGGTTGCTCTTTGGATTGAGAAGACCCCACCATAACATTCTCTGCAATAGCTTCTTCAATTTCTGCTTCATAGATGTCTTCATCTTTGGCTTCTATGGCTGCAATCAATTCTTTGATTGCTTCCAATCAAATCCCTTGAGTATTTAGCTTCTCTTCATCCTACAAATACACATGCAATGCTTGCAAAAAAGCATGCACAGATTCTTCAGTTTCCTCACCAACATATTGTCTTTTTCGTTTAATTACATCAATTATTACATCATGAAATCCTCATTTTGCAATTTTGAGAATTTCACCCAATGTAAATTCAATTCTACTTCCAAGAATCCTTTCTTCTAGGATCTGCTTGAGATCCGTCATAGTCTCTATGTCAGACTGCAGCTTGTAGCCAGGATGTTTACATTTTCTCTTTCCTTCCGTCTTCTTTGCTTGTGGGGCATTTTCCATATCATGCTATGGCGGTGGTGGTGGATTTTCAGCAGCCTTCTTCTGATCTAGTTTACTTCTTGTCACACGTTTGGTTGGTCCCGAAGAGGAGGGACCAGCAACATCTTCATCTCTTCTTCTCTTTTCTTCTACCATAGCTTCTTGATTATTAATTTTAGCCAACTGAACGAAAGCTGAAAATGAATCAACTGTCTCGGTCCATCTAGTCCTTCCTCGGATGCATTGGCTGGTAGTAGTTAAATCATCTTTGGATGCTTTTCCTTGCTCCATGCGATCTAAGGCCTGCATCCACACTTTAGATTTTGCATCAGCTTTACATGCTTTAACAATTTCATTAGTCGGCTCAATTTGCAGCCCATAGGTAGCTGCATCAACAACTGCATAGGCTGTTCTTGTTGCCAAATCCTCTAGTCTTTTCTTCATGCTACCTTTTCCAAAATTTGGCTCAAGAGGAAGCCGGGTTTCGGTCAAATGAATTTTACCATCCTTCCAAAAGACTAATTTTTGCACCTCAGCTTCACGGAATGCACTGCACTCCCTCTTATCATGCTGTAGGCTATCACACCAGATACATCATCTTTTGAAGCCTTCTCGTACGGATCTTTGGGCAGTTGTCCGTCCTCTTTCTTCCACTTTCACATCAAGCCTTTCCACCTTGGAATTGATCTCCGTTAGATTAAGATGGAGATCCCGCATGCTCTTGATCAGCTCATCCATAACATCCTTCTTTGGAGGTGGAACAATAGGATTTCTTGGTTGCTCGTCCATAGAGACAGGAGGTCGAGATACATGAACAGGCTCCTTTATGGATTCAGTTGGTACACAGGTAGACCCCCACCTTAGCTGCATCCGATCTCTTCAAGCAATCATATTAACTGCTTCAGTGACATCACCCCAAGCAGTCTTCAATCTCGTCGCAGAGTCAGGATCTTCAAGCCGATCAGTTAGCTTCAATTGAAGAAAAGGATCCGTAGCCTTCAGAAACAATTCAATCTTCTAGCTTTCCATACCCTACTGATCATCAGGATCTATTTGAGAAAATTAGCTTTCAAATTCGTGGTGAGGAGTAGTGGCAGTTAGTCCCTTATTGGGCCTTTCAACCCATTCAGTGAAGATTTTCTTTGTCATGAGGCCAGAATCTTCAAGAAAGAATTCTTCTCGAAGAGCCTTCTTGAATGCAGGCCATCCCGCATCTTTTTGAAAAAGACCATAAATCCGGTCCTAGAGGCCATGCATGGCCAAACGGGCAAAGTATCGCCTCCAAACATGATGAGGAACTCCAAAGAAGACGATCTTGTCACTATAGAGGTGGATAAAAGAGGACACATTTTGCCCATTAAAATTGCTTGAGCTCCTGCCCCCAACTGCTTCGAAACCTTTAATGGCAGCGGCATCATTTCGCTCTTCATCTTGTCTCCACTATTGCTGCAATTGCATCTACCTCAAAAATTGCAATTGCTGTTGTTGGCTCTCTTGCATCAGACGAACCAACTACTGCAAGGCATCTCCTCCTGAACTTGATGATTCTCCCATTGTACTTTCTCTTCTCTGCGGGCGGCTGACCTTCATGTCGGGTTCACCACTCTCGTCATGTTGGGGGTTGAAGGTCTTCCACCAGGGTTTAGAGCAGAAGAGGAGTGAGGGATTCAAGATTAGGAGAGGGAGAAAAGTTTGGGGTTTGATAAGACTTGGGTTTTAGAGATGATTCAGTTGAAGAAGAAGACCTTAAGCTTTTTCTTTAACTTAGCATACATGAATGGAATTAAAGACCTTGACTTGATTACATCAAATGCATATGCAGATATTAAACCATTACATTTAGAGATTATCTCAGATTTAATCCAAATGCATACTTCAAATGCAAGCTCAAACGGTTTCTATTTCATGAATACTAATGGACAACAAATCCAAGATACAAGTATTTTGGTGGTAGATTCTACTACATCCAAGACATAGATCAAAACCTCATGAAATGCATTGTCAAAGCATAAAATTTACTTCAGCCCTATTTTAAAACAGCAATTTCCAGCCCATAAACAAGCTCCAAAAATGCACATAATCTCAAGAATAAGCCTCTCTAATCATTCTCAAATGAAGTCCTGATGTTAAGAGGTCAATTCCTACACTTACAAACACATAGATCACTTGATTTCTCTTCAAAATGGACAAGAACAGTGGGCTTCCCTGTTTATGACTGGTTTTATCAGTCCAAACCATCCCATACACTTCCAAAATACTCCCCTTTGCTTGCCCCAAAGTCACTCAAGTACTTGGGCACAACACGGGCTTCATTGGACCATGAATATGGTAAGAGAATGGAAGAAGACGTACATGAGCAGGCTCAATACTTTATCTCAATTTTTCCCTTTTATAGACTATCATACCACTCATTTTTGTCATACCAAATGGATGGGCAAGAAGGAATCTTACCTTCTTCGTTTGTATCTCCTCTTTAGCTTTAGTTTTCTCTGAGTTTGCATGCTTTGGAGCATGCACCATAGCCTTCAGCTCACCCTCCATCTGCCACAGGTATGCACGCCTGAAAATTGTGCCAAAAAATGTGGGCTACTCTTCCTTCAACTCCCACACAAAAGTTTGACCATTTAGGCCACTTATAAGTCACATAAGTCCATTATTCCAAGTCCCATACAAACCTAGTGTACTTTTGGCACTTTTCTTGATTTCCAGGCAAATATTCCTCTTGAACCAATGTGACTGAACATGTAGACTGTTAATTACCTCCTGTTGATCAAGTTGTGGGTTCCCATAGACTTAATTTTTGTCAATTTACATGGTAGAACTGAAAATTGCATGACAGTTACAAAAGAACTTATGAGATTAAGTGATATCTAAATCGGATGTTGGGAAAAAAATGACTGAATTATGTATGAAAGTTTCTCATGTGAATCCTAATGAAGTTCTTCTGCAGACATAAGAATTCTATGATTTATATCATGAACAGAAAACTCTTTGACAGTGTATAATTTAAAGAAGCAAGCTCACAAAATCCAAAGAAGCAGCTTGGTTTGGAAGATGACTAGCACTCTGCTAGATAACGAGCCCACATTTCGAGCACACAAAGAGGGTCTTGTCTGTTAGACATAGAACCTACATTTTGAGGGTGCGTGCACGCACACACACAAAGAGAGAGAGAGAGAGAGAGAGAGAGAGAGAGAGAGAGAGAGAGAGAGAGGATGGTTTCATCCAGAACTAATCACCATGAGCACAATTTTTTTAACATTATTAAGCACATTTCCAACATTTTTTAACAGAACTAATCAAGTAAAGAAACTAGCATAAACTCTGACAATTAATTTGTAATCAAGCGCATGTGAGGCTGGCTTGTCATAGCGTCACTTCGGCTTGAAACCCACCGAAAATGCTAAGGCTTGCTCATGCTCTACCATCCACCTCTGTGGTGGATCATTAGCAATGGGAGCTCAATAGGTTGCATCTCACAACTTTTACTTCTTTGCCTACGTAGCTTACAGCCAGAGCGGTTCTCTTCATGGCATATTCTTAATCTCTTCCATCCAACTCCATGATCGTGGCATGTGAACAGTGTCCATTGGGGATCAACCCGGACCAATTGTAATTTCTAGCTATGGACGGCAACATTATAGATTGCTGCATTAAACAATGCACCCTTCAGAAATGTAAACATGGGAGAAGTTGAGACATACATAGCTGAAAGGGAAGGAAGAACTAGAGAGAGAGGGAGAGAGAGAGAGAGAGAGAGAGATGGCTAGCTTACAGCCATAGAGATTCTCTTCATGGCAACATCTTAGATTCATCCATCCGCGATCGTAGCATGAATACAATGCTCGTTGATCATCTCCAACCACCGATTGTAATCTCTAGGAATGCTGCAGGCAACGCGGCCGAAACCTGAGCATGGCGAGAGAGAGAGAGAGAGAGAGAGAGAGAGAGAGAGAGAGAGGGGGGGGGGGAGAGAGGCTTTTTTTCCTTTGAGACGATGACAGAGATTTGAGACTAGAGTAAAGAACACTAAAGTCAAAGTGCCTGGGCGTCTTGTAGACTTGCTTTCCCTAAAACTCTTTCATAAAATAAACCGAAAAAAGGAAACATTACGTATTGCGAAAGAGGCTCGTACGTACTGAAGACTACATGCCAGTAGAGTGTGCTTTTCAAAATAAAATAAGCCTTTACTTTGGAATAGTCAGACTTATATTAAGAAATCCTCGGTAAGTGTATGTACATCGATAGTCTCTTCCTACCATCTAAATAAACTAGGAAGTGTCACAACAACCACTTCCGATTTCTAAGGGTGGTCAAAACTTTCAAAACCTAAGAAGTTGGCATAATTGCAATTTGCAAACATCCTACTTGCAAGCTTTCCAAATGTGCCACTACAACTCCACTCGAAGGCCTTTAAATCCCTTTCATTAGTCCAAACACCTTTAAGGATTATGAGCCACATAAGACATGACATCTTATGCCGAAGAACTTTCATCCAAATACTAGTAAATCTCTAATTCCATTCTTTATTGCTCCAATTAATGTGCCACCTTTCATTGAGTTTAGCACAAAGATCTTTATTTCATACCTGGAGATCTGGAAGGGGGGGTAGAAGAGGCTTGTCTCCGATTAGACATAATCCTCTAGGATTGAAAGGCTATTTTAGATTGATGATTACTCAGAGATGTGGATCCCATAGTTTCATTTTGAGGGTTATTATGTTGACTTCAATAGGAAGTAAACCAAATTTAGTCATGAGTTGTACATTGCTTAGCCAATATTTTATATTGGGATCCCATATATCCCCCCAAGTTCTTATCCCCTTCCAATATATTTTGTAGGCTTTATTTAGATCACCCTTTGAAATAGATTGGTGAAAAAAACTAAACCATATAGAGTCTAGTACAACTCAAGGTAAGGTGAAGTTGGAATGTGAAGATGGGACTAACAGTTTTTTATATTTAAACCATACTTGCCAGATCCCCTTCATCAATGATGAGCACCCTGCTGTCTTGATCTCTATTGGGCCTACGATAATGATGAGCAAATCTAAGTTTTTCCACCTTGGACAGCTAGTTACTTGAAATTGGCTGATAGAGGAGTGTAACAGGGTAGTCCAATCTTCTTCTTCTCTATCAATACTCTTGACAACCCATTTTGTTGCAAGTTTGGAAAGGCTTAGTTCCCTAAAATTTTTGGTTTTGTACAAACAGCCCATGAGACTTTCGAGATCTTAAATTTATCCCCATCCCCACTCCAAAAGAAAATTTTGGCAAGTTTCTCCAAATGTTTCAATCCTGTTTTGGCTGGCTGCCAGCATGCTAAAAAAAATATTTTAGAGGCGATAAGGATATGTTTGTAGCTTCTCCATCATACTATATTCGATGTGCAGTGGTTCAAAGTGGTACTTGAAGGAGCTGGAGCAACAGTTCGACAAGATCCATCTGGATTTCTCGAAATAGATTCGGAAAAAAAATGGACAGATTTGCGCAACACCTTTGTGTTGCCGGCCCATTGTGAGCAGGTGCATGAACTCATTTGTTTGTTAATTGTATTATGACATGGTACATGGCACAATAGTTTAATCTCTCTTGTATGTGTTTGTGAATAGGTAATCTTCTATCCAAACCCCAGACAACCTCGATGGTGGTATGTTATACCTTCAGCTCTGATGGAACCTAGAACGGGCCGGCACTGGCTCGTGCACTAGCCAGACCTTTATCTCACGTGCTCAACAACCCCATGGCCTTGCGGCCAGGAGCGTTGATGACACATACATTGCCTTCCTAAATGTCTTGCATTTGTATTACGTCGTTTGTAGTCCACTCTTCTCTCACCCACTACTCCTTAGAGGGTGTCCCTTACATTGCCTAATGGCACGAAGCACAGACATAGGGGGTCCTTCAACGGCTGAATGGTGCCACCCCTCTGCGACTCTCCTACACCTTGGGGATTGGCTCCTCGATCCATCGCTCAACATATAAACATATCGCACAAAATCCACTCAAGGTACCATTTAATCGTATACAGGAATGTACCATTGTCCTTACTTCTCTTTCCCTTAGACCCCACGACTAGCCTATGGCTTAGGGTATCCTGTCTCTCACTCAACGTGGGTCAAGGTCCTAATGAAAGCAATTGCTGTGCATCCAGGATTTCTGATACCTTTACATACATTCCATGATTTATGCATATTGTGGATGTTAAGTGCTCAAACAATTATGAAATCAATATTGTGCACATGTGCAAAACATCCTTTCAATTGTTTTCAACTACCGTTCTTACGCGGCGTTGCACAAACCTAGCACCAAGGAAACCCTCGTGCTACTAGGCTCTTATTTTATAATTATTCACCGACCTATATGGCATGCACACAAAACAGTAATCTTTTCATCATTTTACTTCTCATTTAGACACATTCTAACCACTCTACCCTCCCATCGATCAAATGTTACATTGTGGTATGGATTTATAGGGCATTTTGCCATCATTTTATGTGTAAAAAACGAAAAAAACTCACTAGAACAAGAAGGTGGGGATGAACTGAGGCAAATCCTCATGCTTCAGTCCCCACAAACATTCACAAACATTGTTCTTAATTTTCATTAATTTTTCGCACCCAAAATGCATTTTTTCCCTATTTTTAGTTATTTTTCTCTATTTTCCTTGTATTTTTCCTTATTTTTACATTACTTTATTACTAAAAATTCAAAATAGGTTATGGGCTGTGGCCCTTAGTTCCTTCTTGCAGCAAAAATGAAAATTTAGTTGGTGTTCCTATTCATTTCCCCATTTTTATGCCCAAAAACATCATTTTCCCTTGATTTTCCATATTTTACGTGTTTTAGTGTATTATTTTGAGCCACAAGATGCATATTTTTCTGATTTTTTGATTATGATCAACAAGTACTCATGGAAAACAGCAACATAAACAATTTTTAGCCCACATGAACAACATTTTATCAATCAAAAGCCATAAAATCTCAAATTTCCTTTGAAAATTTTGAAATACCGCTTATTTGCGTGTTTCGGGTTTCGTGTTCATGGCTGCAAATCTGAAAATCAGTAGCACTTCATGTTCAGCACGATCACAAATCACCATTTCCAGCCCGGGAAGCAATCCGATCAATGCCGGACAAGCCTCCACCATTCTTTCTTCTTCCTTCTTCTTCCCACATGAACTTGCCTTTAGAAGAGAGAGAGGGAGGAGAGAGAAAGACTAGATTTCCATCTCAGCATTCAGGCCATCAATGGAGGAGCAAAGACAGGCGATAGAGTCCACAAACAGAAGGGAATGAAGCCCCATAATCCATTAGGCAGGGTGTTTGTAACATCCATGATGTCCTCTCTCCATCCATGGTGCATTTTTCGGCGCCCTCTGTTGGCCACGTTTTTTCATCTCCCTCATGCCCATGATTCTTCATATTGCATGCTTTTTGGTTGGGGGGTTAAAATTCCCCCAAAGGGCACCCCCCCTTTGGTCCATGTTGTGGCCACCCTTTCAAATCTTGACCAATTCTTGGCCATTTCCCCGTCCGGACTCGGAATCGAGCTTTGAAAAATCCTGGGCGTCTGGCTTGGCATCACGCATTGGCCAGTAACTCATGTCAACCCGCACGACTATCTAAAAAATTATGAAAAATCAACAAATGTCACTCCGGCACCTTTAAAGCACTTTGACACTTAAAATCGTCCTAGATCGAGCCGCCGCCTTTGACGGTGAATATTTTTCCCTTGGTATTCGTAATTTTTAGCTATTTTTAAGCACTTTCCGGCACCAAAATTCCGCTCTGAAGCTCCCCGAAGTGCGAGAGTATATGATCAAAGCGATGTTCCAAGCATAGATGAGGATAATATGCAAATAGAGGGGTCGATATTGCAAGGGGTGGAGGCCACCGAAAGCTTGGAGCATGTAGAGGAGACAACATTAGCTAACAATGATGGAAATACAGGAGTCCAAGAATTCTTTGAGAATGAGGTGGACTCATCCTTTTGTGGTGACATGTCTATTGACCTTCCAATATATACGTAGTTGTGTCAGGAGATTGACATGGGACCATAGGATACTTCATACTTGGAGCATCCACTTACTCAATTCGTTGACTAATCGCTTATAAGGGTACATAAGATATGCATTTTAAGTGAGATCATTTTTTTAGGATTTATATTACTGTGCTTTGTATGATTTAAATTGATTATGCTAACATCATTTTTTGTCTGTGCAGGTGACCTTTTCAAGATGAGTCAAGGGACAAGCGATGAGGAGTTGCATGATATCTTCACGCACATGTCTCCAGATCAGATGGCGAGATTCAGAGACATGGCAGACCAGGAGCTGTCTCGAACATCATCAGGCCGCTCTATTAGATCTACTTTGGTGCGATCAGATGCTTCAGCTTCGAGTAGACGAGGTCGACGCTCCAGACTTGGGCTAGAGGGAGGGAGTGCTTCAGGGTCAGGGGGATGCTGTAGAGATATGGAGGTAGTGAGCCCGCGGTCGGCATGAGATATAGGTGTGACTCCTCACTCTTGTGGCAGTTCCAGGAGCGTGGCTTAGATGGTTGCTCTGGAGGCACGGATGCGGTGTCTCCGTCTCATCGTTTTGTTGGAGTTGCGTCACCTCTAGGATTTGTCACACTTGTGGGGACGTCTACTCTAGTTACTCTGACTTTTGCTCAACCATTTGCAGGTGGCACCCCTATGGGTGCTACATCGATAGATACTACCCCGGTCGGTACAGCGGATGTACAGGGGTCTCCTAGATATGCCCAAGAGCGTGGATGTAGGTGAGAGAGGACCCATCTTAGGCATCCCCTAGAGGGATATGCCTATCTTGTTGATGATAGGTCAGCAGCCATCATCATGAATGATGAGGGGAGGAGGGTGATGGCTCGCATGAGAGAGTTTTGCCAACAAGTTTTTCAGCACAATGTCTTAGATCATTGGAAAAACATACCGAAGGGGGGTAAGGACTACATAGTAGCATCCTTACATGATGAGTTTCCGGTTCCAGCCATAGCAAATAGATTTTCTACGGGCTGGATGATGGAGTGCATGCGTGCATATATGTCACACAGAAGATCGAATGCACGCAAGGCACTCAAGAGTGGGGCTGTAAAGCCAGAGTGGCTAGACGCGGACGACTGGCACCGATTGAGGGAGGAGGCTACAGATTCTCCAGGACGTTGGAGTTAGCAGTGCGAGGCGGCGAGGGCAGGACTAGAGGCCGAAGTGGTCCATCATCTTGGGAGTGGCGGCCACAGGATATATCTGAAGGACTTTGTAAGTTTTTCTTTTGTTTTTCTTGCTTTTTTTTTTGCAATATCCTTTGTACTGACAATCATGTTTCTAACTGTTAGTATTTTTTTAAATTTGCAGCACTCCATTACAAATCGCGATCCAACTGGCCTTGAGACTCAATATGCAGAGAGGCATGGTCTCACTACATTGGTCCACAGATTTTATAGACATGGCGGCCCTATAGGTCACTCATCTTTCTTGTCCGTAATTACCATGTTTAATTAGAATGCATTATTGTATGGTGGATTGATATGTATTTTTTTCTTTTTTTGTAGAGTCCGTTCGATGATCCTTTGTGGCAGGACAAGCTTTCGGATGGTGAGGATATGTAGCTCGCCCTTGGATCCCTAGAGCTCACACACCCTTCTTTTTTTGGTCGCCTAATCTGTGTAGACATTTTCTATGTAGTAGTGATATCTTGTCATGATTGTACCAGTCACTTTCATTATGCGATCGTGTATATATTTCATGTATCAGTGTTATGATTCAAATACACTTTGTTTTTGTTTACACAAGCATTATACACAGTGCAGAACCTATTTTATATGGCCCAAATAAAGCACACAGTGCTATATATGGCAGGGCAGCTTACTGCCCTGCCACAAGTTTTTTTTCCCTATTACCGTCGCTATTAGCGTCGCAATTTACCTGCACGCATCATTATTTGCGTCGTTATTAGCATCGTAGAGCATCGTTATCAGCATCGCCGCATGATATCAACGCAGATAACGACACTGATACCGATTATTCTATGGCGTCGCCAATAACAACGCTTTTTGCGACGATGGGGGAAAGTTTTGTTATTTATATTTTTGTCGCTTTTAACGTCAGTATAAGGCCTATATCTTGTAGTGATTGTGTTGTTTATAGATTATAAAAATGTGGTTATCCTTCATTTCTATGAGGAGATAATGTCATTGCAGGTGAGGGGCACTTTAATGCCTATCTAGAATATTATATTGCATATTTAAACTTAGATGTTTGGGGATATATTGGTTAGAATAGACTTATTTTGTAGATTTCCCTTTGTTCTAGGGGAGGGGACTCTTTTGGTGCAAGTTGATGGTCCTCCACCCAATTCTCACATAGATAATTTCATGCAAGCACAATATTCTTAATGGTATGGAGATCTAGAAGCTCATTACTAGTTTGGGAAGCGTAGGTGAGTAGAGACATGATGATATAGCTACCCCAACTTCTATCTCTTGATTTGGAATTGAGATGAAAAAATTTGCACCTAAAAGATCAAACATCTCTAAAGGATTTTCTACATTTGAAAATTCAAATTTCCCATTGAGCACTTCTAAAGTGGCACACCTACTTATTGGGATTATACCTTCAACCAAGTGGTCCAAGGTCCAAGAGAATGTGAGCCACATCTCCTACACAATTGACATCCCCCATAGCCATATAATATCTACATTGCGATTATGAGTTTAGTGCATCTCAAATGGGCTTAAAGTGACCAATCATACAACCCCAACCAGCATATGGCCACATTCAATACTTTACACTTAATAATGAGACACATTTGTTAAAGAGAAAGAGCATAACAATTATGAGTGCAATCGTATAAATTCATTGTGTTGAATCAAGATCAGTAGCACTGATTCACAATGATAATTAAGTCATCAAAATTTTGATTCAAGAGAAGTAGCATTTACTCACAATGCTAAAAAGAATGTGTGAAATAGATTGAATATACTTGGGAAACAAAGAATTTCCATTGGAACCCACGTGGACTTGATCTACTTGTAAGTATTACAAGCAGTAGACCTCCATGACATGACATTCAAGAGGCTTGTCAGAGGTTATTGATGTGAACCTTCAACTTATCATACTCCACTTGACCTTGCACTAGTCTTCCAAAAGGTCTCCCCTCATAAATTTCTTGGTTGGGTCCCCTTTATTGCCGAAGTAGCTCTTTGGGACTTGGGGCTGAATGGTGTGGTTCCTATAGAATGGGGCCTAGATGTAGGCATAGTGTGCACCCTCTTCTAAGACCTCAAATGTGAGCATAGATCAACCAAATTAGAGATGTAGCAAGCCACATTTTCTGTAGGGGAATCCACAACCAAGATGGAAAAGATGGTGTTAGCACTCAAAGAGATGGCCCCTTTCTTTAGAACTATAGTTGGGATTAAGAAATCTACATCTAGAATATCTAACCTCCCTATACAATTCTCTATCTTCGGGCATCCAAATTTCTCCTTGAGAACTTATAAACTGATGGCCTTGTTAATCAGCATCCAAGTAGGTCTAGGACCATGAATAATATGGGGAGATTATCCTTGCATGTCCCATGTCCACATTGATGTGTCAAAGCAAGAGGTGATGGGGATGAGGACTGGTCATAGATGTTCTCAGGCAACTCAAAGATCACCATTTTCCCCTTTCCCAAGGGAGCAAGGGGTTCCAGTGTGAACATATGTTCAGGAAGAAAAATAAAACAAGTTATAGAGAATCATGTCTCAATGAGAGAAAGAGAGAGAGGGTGGGGAGAGAGAGAGAGAGAAAAGAGAGAAAGCATGCTTACCCCTAGTTACACTGGCAACTTGCCCATCAGTGCCCTATCCATAATCTTGTCAATGAACTATCCTTGGGAAGTTGAAGAAGTCCTCATACCCTCACACACATAGAGCAAGTGCTAGAGAGCTAAAAGGAAATGGTGAGTATTTTGTTCAAACTGAACAAAATCCTAATGTGTTATCAAGGTAATTATAAGTTTATTTCTTGAGTATAGAACACAATTGATCATATCCTACAAGGCTTTACCTTTGATACATACCTCCAACACATAGCATTTCCAATCCTCTATACCCCATGCATCATGATTTCCTCACTTCTTTCCATTCACGGATGGGTAGTTAACACTGTTAGGGTTTGTGATGTTGTATCATCATCAATAACATTATTATTGTAGGTACCTCCTCTTGCATTATCAAGCTCCTCCCCCACATCTAATAAAATGCTTGGTCTTATTTTCCCTTCTTGGTTGGGCAACCTGGAGGAGATGCTCCATGGCCTAGCCTTGCTCGCACGCAAGGTGGCCACTTAGAACATGGTGACATGCCGCTACTAGCCATAGCTCACAGGGCTCTCCCAGCAGTAGGAGTGATCTGGATCAAGAATGTGATGGGTCAATGCCTATATGTCACCATTGTCAATCCGTCCTACCAGTACACATGGAAAGTGCACATGAAGCCATGGTACTTCTTTTGGATGAAGTAGGGATCCAAGAGCTTTGAGTTGTGCACAAGCAAAGTATCTATCATATTGGGGTGCCAATGCATACGGTCATGGGGAGGATAGGTCTTGGAGAGTTTGGTCTCCGCATTGACTTGATTTTCCTTGATCAAGATAATTAATTTCTAACCTTTCTCTTCTCTAACTTACTGATAGAGAAGTGCACCCACAAAGGGAACATGTGAGTGGTGATGACCTTTTTTGTAGTAGACAGAGAGTAGTTTCCATTCTTAGAGCTTGAGGTCCTTATTAGCTTCTTTGGCAAGCTTCTCCATATACTAAACCATGATGGTAAATGGGAAGACTCGTCCATAGCTAGAAAGGGGGCAAAAGAATCTCTCGAGGAATATGAGAGAGAGAGAGAGAGAGAGAGAGAGAGAGAGAGAGAGAGAGAGTTAGACCTAAAGCGCTATTCTCAAAACATAACCATAATTAGAAATGCAAGAAGCAATGGAGGAATATGAGAGATGGATTCAAGTCTCCCAATTGAAAAAGAGAGAGAATATTTTTTCTTTCCACTTTAATTGAAAATTTTGAGGTTTGGGTGAGGTTTTAGGTTTGGAGGCCATGTGGAAGTTTGGGGCCTCCCTTAGCTAGTGTATTCTCCCCAAGGAATTTTCCTCCCTATGTGTGCACATGCGCATGCGTGTGCATGTGTGTGTGTGTGTGTGGGTGTGTGTGTGTGTGTGAAGAATATATGTTACCAAGTTTACAAATTTTGAGAAATATTTACACAAAGTTTTTGTCATAATGTGGCATAAAAAGTCATTTGAAAAGGCATCATCATTTTCTTATGGTTCCCCTTCCAAATGCACATGTCTAAGGAAATTACATATGCAACAATGAATCCTAAGCACGTGCAAGATCATA
The DNA here is from genome assembly GCF_053477565.2 of Lygodium microphyllum. Classification (NCBI taxonomy): domain Eukaryota; kingdom Viridiplantae; phylum Streptophyta; class Polypodiopsida; order Schizaeales; family Lygodiaceae; genus Lygodium; species Lygodium microphyllum. The sequence goes on from NC_141143.1 coordinate 81,745,866, forward strand.
GAGAGTTAGTATAAGTGAGACTTGAAAACTATCCTCTCTCTCTCTCTCTCTCTCTCTCTCTCTCTCTCTCTCTCTCTCTCTCTCTCTCTCTCTCTCTCTCTCTCTCTCTCTCTCTCTCTCTCTCTCTCTCTCTCAATTTTTCGAGCACATGATTCTTCCATTAGCTCAATGTTAACTCCCTTTATAAGAAACGTTCGACACTTGTCATAAGCTTGTTTTATTTAACACAAACAAGTAAATATTACAACCTTATTCCATTCTTATATATATCAATAGAGTAAAGATAATTCATGCATGAATGGATATTATTTGCCTTGCAGTTCATCGTATTCTATCTTCATTGAGGTTTGTCATACCCTTCTATCACAAAAATCTAGGCCAATTTTATGATTTAACTATATCCTTCTACATAAAAATTTGCAAATAAAATATAAAAATCCCTTCTATGAATAAAATTTTTACATTCTAAAATATTTCCTTATGTGAATGTATATATGTAAGGATATCTTTTTTTATATTACCTTTTTTTGAACTCACATGATGTGCAGTTGTATACTCTCTAGAGAAAATCGCCGAGAGGTTTGCTAGTTATAGTATCTTACTTGTGTGCCTTTGGGATTGCTCTACTAGTATTCACTAGGGGCAGTTTGGACTCACTTTTGGGCCTTATAAGAAGTTTTATATCATTGTCCTATGCAGAAAACAAGGTCCATGGAGAATTATATCCATTGCACCTCAAAATTATATGATCTAATATATCATTGGAAAGATCTTGATGAGAAGATTCCAATGTGGCAACCTTTGATAAATTTGTAGTTTATATGCTCGAGTTGTGGCCTCTTGACAAAAAAATAACATTAGAAGTTTTGTAATGGTAGCCTCATTCTCATTTTTCCTTATGGAATGTTTCTTAGAATCCTAAAGAGCTTAAAGGACACAAAAGTAAGTTCAAATCCTCCCTAATCATGTATGCTATATTTTCCATTCACTATGGTTGTTTGGTTAAGAAGTTTGAAGTGGTTTATAAATGGAGTGTGAATGGAGAGTACCATTCTAGTGAGCCTAGATAAGTGGAAGAAGAGACTTAGTAGGTATGATTGCTCTAGAGATTGCCTCGCAATTTATAATGCATGGGTTGTAAAACTTGACTTTACTGGAAGTGAAGTTCAACAAGGCAAAAGTCATATTAGGCGAGCATAAATTAGGGATAAAGAAATTAGAAGTTGAAGGAAGAACAAGATGAATGTTCTATGAAGTATCAAGGGACTAATCCATGATCTACTAAACTGTAGTCAAATATTCTAAAGAGGAAAAACATGTTGTCTACAATTATTTAGGTAGGGAATATTTTGATGAACCTTGAATCCATGAGAGATTATTACTTTGGGTCGTCTCAAATAGAGGTTTTGTGTGAAATATTCTTTGATATTCTTATTATATTACCATAGTAGATTAAGCCATACAATTTTCAGCTAATAGACTATCTTTGGAAGCTTTAAAATGGGGTACTATTGATATGTATTGATTCCTTTGATACCAAAGTATTCTAACAAATGTTGCGGCCTATGTTTTATCATCATACCTATTGCTTGATGCTTGATGTCCTCTACCATAGATACATCATTTTAGTGCTAAAATAAATAATTTTTTTACTAAGCTTTAGCCTCAGAGCTAAGTGTATATGTGGATGGATATGGTGTATAGGGATTGAGGTCAAGCTCTTAGACAATAAATACATACAATCCACATGCAAGATTTTCTAGTAAATTAGCTACATAAAGGATATATATTGATTATTACTAGCCTTTTAGTACCATCTTAGCTTGATGCTAATATAATGTTAGAGACCATATACATGTCATTAGGATCCTACATGTTGATCCTCATGGGATAAGGCTACACACTTTACTTGCAAGGTAGATCTAGGAAACATCTAGTCACAAAATGTATCAAATTTTCTAAAGATGAAATTGGATTTCTTTGTGATACCTACAAATTATATGGGTCAATATTTTGGAGTACATGAACTCAAACAAGGCATAAATGAAATATATTTCAAAGGACTTACATGAGATGATTTCAAGAAAGCACTTAAAGAATAATACTTTATTAAAGCTATAAGCTAAAAGTCATTAGAAGAAGTTTTATGGAATGGCTTGTAAAACATAAGAGAGAGTTTGTTGCTATACATAATCATGTAATATTTCCAAATTCCTTTCACATTTTTCACATGAAACTCCCCTTGTAGAAGGTCATAATTTGAAATTATGGAAAAAATTTTAATTATTCCCTCCTTTCCCCAGCCGACTGTCGTGTTGGGGGAGAGGGAGGGAAAGCGGGATGAATAAGCATCCCTGTTGGATGCCATGGAGGGGGCAAAGACATCCAGAATGCCGCGTGGGGGTGTGAAGGTCCCCTCCCTCAGCTATAAATGCCATGGGAGGAGTCGTCGAGGTGACACTGCCGTCGAGAGAGAGGCTGACACAATGATGCTGCCGTAGTGGGGAAGGAAAGCTGTGAGATAGAGGAGGAGCCATCACGCTGCATCGAGAGTGGAGGGAGGATCCATAAACGCCGTCGTTGAAGGGGAGAGGAGAGAGTCGCAACTGCCATAGCACCACCACCACTGGGGATCACCTTGCCGCCATCGAACCGCCTCCTATCGCCCTTATTCGATTTTTTTTCTCCCCTCCACATGGGTTCTCCACTATTGACAAGAGCTTCTGGAAGCTTCTTGAAGCTTCCAAGGGGGCTTCCTAAGCCCCGCTTTCATATTACACCCCTCCCCCCCTCAAATTTCTTTCTTGTGGGCTTCCTCCTAGCCCTTGTTCATGTGGGCTTGGTAAAACCCCCCCCAGCCCCCCACCTTCTTTTGTCCACCGTGGGCATTTTTTAAAACCTTCCCCTTCCCGGGAATGAAACCCCATTCCTATGGGTTTCTCCCCACCCCCACGAAAATCCCTCTAGAATGCCTTTTATGCCCTTGCTCTTCTTTTCAATCCCTCAAAAATCCATTTAGTACCCCTTTTTCCGTGGAATCCTATCCGAGTCCTTTAAAAAGGCTCATCATTAAGCCGTTTTTCCCTTGGATTTCCTACAATCCCCCAATTAGCCCGAGCGCTAAACCCCTTCCCGTGTAGACAATTTGCACCCTGAAGCTTCTACTAAAGGAAGGAGAAATTAATAAGTTTCATTTCTAAGGTTTGATTTTGAAGGATGGTGGAATCATAAAGGGAGTTTCTCGTGCGAAGGAGACGGCCAAGATCATAAATCCGCATCCAAGATTAAAAGGCCGCATTCGCGATGGCTCCTAAGAAAGCACAAGGCGCAACCGCAGGACGATCATCTCCTAACATCCATGTGGACATTTCACCACAAGTCCAAGTTTTTCTTCCTAGTTTTGATTTACGTCGTTATAATGCAATCGTGCATGGATCATTTTTGGAGATAAGATGCATTTTCCAATTTAAACACTTTGATTAATTAAAAAGAAATAGCTCACGATGGAAGAACTTGGTCATTAGTATTTTCAATAAAACAAACAAAATAAAGTAAGCATAAGATTTCTATGCATTTCTAGCAAGTGGTTTTTATGCATTGCAAAGAAATGAAATTAGATTAATTAATGTCCATTTATACAAAATGGAATTATGATAGTACACTTCGATTGAGCATGGAAGAAATAAACCGCATATCGTATTATTGAACATCTTTTTTGAAAGGATTCTTAAAGAAAGTTATTAGCAACTGTAGAAAATTGCTAGGGCTGCATGAAGAAGATTTAACTCTAGGCAAGTGGCCTAAAAATTCAAATCAACAAAAGGTTGTGTAAATTCTGCATACGACAAATTCATTCGGAAATGAAAGTAGAAAAAGGCTGCATGTTTAAACATAAAATCCTAAAGCCTAGTGGCATGAATCTTGTTTGCATGTTATAGGATGATCAATTGGAATTATGCTATAACTTAACCTATGCTTTGATCTTAACCCGAAAAGTTAGGGTTTGTAAATCAACTTATACGTAGGCAATGAATCATGTGGTTACAAAAATGGTAGCATAATTATCTTCAAGAATAGACAAGTTAAATTGGTTTAAACCTAAACACCTAAAACCATGAGGTACTCGTTTAGAAAGGGTTAATTCAATGCAACATATCCCAAAGAGCTAACTAGGGTTAGCACGTTGAGGACATTACCTAATCGCTCGTATTACCAAAGCTGAAACTCCTATATCCTAAAGACTTGCCCAGATTCACGAAATGTAGGGACATTGGAACATACTTACGAGAAGTGATCTAGGGTTTTTCCTAAGAATCTCTCGCTAAAAAGATGAAACTCGGAACCCTAGGATTGACAATGTTGGCCTAATGCAATCAGGAATGGATTGTTATATCTAATCATGATACCGTTATTAGAAGACACCGTTGATGGGTAGAATAGTCCCATAGTTTGATGCAACACTTGTGTAACAATTTGCAGAGTCGCATGATCTTGTGATTTGATTACAAGTGAATGGCCAATTCCTCAGAATGAGATTTCCAGATTCTTACATAAGTTTATCCTGTAAGAGGATAAATAATTGTCCTAATATAGCACCTTTCTTGGGTAAAGATAATTGCTTGGAAGCAAAAGACCAATCAATAAATTGGAATAGCACATGAACGTAAGGTATTGATTAAGTCGGGTTAATAGGGTACGACCCTAACCCAGGATATAGGGTTAACAAATAAACCCTTGGGGATCTCGCCAAGTCGCAATTGATCCCGGATCGAGTGCTAGATGCATTCGAAAAGAAGGATTCGCTCCTTAGCAGTTGGACAAAAATAACGACCAATGGAAACGATTGTGCTTGTAACAGTTTTAAGAGCACTGTTTTGCTTTGTTTGCTCAAAGAATTAAAGGATGAAAAGCTATCTAATGCTTCAAGTTGAAGGCCTGAAGGAAGACGCAGCTTCAGTTACCCCCGACTGCCTGCCTGACCCTAACCAAGGGGGCTGTTAACCGCACCGAGAAGGTGGACCGAACCCGCCGCGAGAGGTCTCTCTATTGAGTGCTACTTGGAGCAGGAGGACGCTTGGGTGCCAGCGGACAGAGGGGGCTCTCGCCGTAAATCTCTCGCCTTCCAGGCCCTGCACAAGTGGCCAACATGACTCAAGATTGGATCTCGAGGCCCGCATACTAGTCTACAGGTGGAATCTTGGATTAGTAATCCCTGTGGATTGCTGGATAGCCTTCGGGCGGAATATAGATAACCCTACGGGCTAGACTTTATGTATTTCAAAGATAAATATGATAACCTGTAGAAAAGAAACTTGTTTGGCATTGCTTTTCTATGTCAAGTGCTATGATTACGTGAAGTAATCCGTGCCTAATGGACTCTTTAAGGAATCTGTTTCATGTATGTCCAACTAAATGTGGTAGGTAATTAGATAACTAAAACAACTTGAGGAAAGTGCGGTGGATGTGGCCATGGGTCCATCCTATGGATGGGTGGTCCTGGTTGGCTGGGAGCTTTTCTCAATCATGATGGACAATGAGAAGATTGATTCAAAGGATATGAACAGAAAAAGGGCGCTGACCTAGAGTCTAAGCTATAAATGATCCCGATCTACGCTGTTTTAGGGGAACAGAATGGGACTATGCCTTATGGCAGAGAGGTTGAGCTTCGCATCCCTCTCGTTTCCCATTCTCCTTGAACCAAGTGCAGCATGAATCCGCTTCGGAACTAGCATTTCTGCTTAAAGTAGTTCGCTCAGGTTCGACACTAGTTGTTGTTAGGAAATGACCAATAGGGAAAACCCTAATTCAAGTCGGTCCTATGTGAGAACGGCCGGAATACTTCCGATACGTGGCAGATGCAAAAAGTCACTAGATTGCAAACCCCACAACATTCCCTGGGAGTGCTGGGCAGAGCTTTCTAGACATCCTTTCCGATGGACTACTAAGACATATCCTGAAGATAACAAGTGGACACGTTAAAGTTGGTATCAGAGCCAACCAACCAAGGATTTGTTTTTATGAAATCTTAATAAGATGAAGTAAAGCAAATGTTGCTGTTTCGAACATTTCCTTACTTTCAATATTGTCTTGCAGAATTACGAAGCATAGAATAGGTTTTTAGTGTTCCGAGTCATGTTTATGACTGTGATGCATTCCCTGGATTATCAACAAAGGGTTGGAATGATGAACATCCTAGAGCATATTTATAATCCATCGCCTTTATACATGGAACGAAGATGGACGGGCATCTCAGGAATCTACTATATAGCTGCCCACCGGTTTGCATACCTTCAGACCAACCTTAAGAGAATCAAGTCATTGGAAGACTTGAAAGTCGTGAAGCTGTTCATTCTCGTGGAGGCTCACATAAACTCAACTTTACATATTCGAGGTCGGGGGGTTGAGCTGAACTCATATGTATATGAGGAAGTGACCCGTGTAATCCCCGCCGATAGGATTAAAGTGTTGGGGCGCCATGAGAAGAATGGGTTCCAAAGGAAAGGATACCCTGATCTTCCAATGACTTACTGATTCCTAAAGATCCATGACCCGAAATCATACTATTATCCAGTTCTTGTAGATAAATATAATATAACATTATTCTCCCTAAACTAAATGTAAACAATTAGCTTATCATCGCAAGAAATGTTGTATTTCGAAAGGGCAATGCCCATATAAATACAATAGCACTTCTTTTTATCAATGTCTGTTTGTGCATGAGAATTAATAAGAAGTTAAGTGGTTAGATTGCTTTATTGATAGCTGAAATGGAGATGAAATATAAATCATAACAATTATCGTGTAATAACGTTAAGAAACCTTTATCCAGGCACAACCCCAGGTAGATCCCCACTTCGCCTCCTACATCTAATACTTGTTGTAATCCAGGACAATAAGTTTCTTCTCAAACAGATTAAGCCGCTCGAATTTGACGGGAGAGGCAAGTCCATCCAAGTAGATGCTGAAATTTGGATTGAATCCATGGAGGATTACTTTGAAGCAGTCGGTACTGCACCCGCCAACCAGGCCATGCTCGCTAAGATAAAGTTCACTGGCGAAGCCAGGCTTTGGTGGAAGTAATGGTGCAGAGATCAAGGGATTGCAGAAGGATCCGTTACCTGGGAGAAGCTGAAGAAAGCCCTGTAGGAAAGATACTTACCTCATGCGTATCGCACACAGAAAAATGAATGAGTTTTATGAGCTAAAACAGCTGGGGCTTACTCTTGATGCATACTACTCTAAATTTGTCTCACTTCTTAAGTATGCGCCACAAATTGACATGACACAACAGGTGTCAAAATTTTGTGCTAGTTTAAATCCATCAGTAATATCTATCTCGAATCTATGCATCCATCAGATCTTCGACACACTCATTCGAGCCGCCCCTATAATTCAGGAGGTGCAGGCTAGACTAAGAGGTAGCAAAACTTGGTCTTATAATGACCCAAACAAAGAAGCATTCAGGACTCAAATGAAGAGAGTTCAAGGTCAGAATTCGGGACAAAGAAAGAAAGCAAAGACTAATAATGTCAACAACTTTGTCCCTACTCAAAGCAATGGCCAAAACCTCCGTTGTTTCCACTACAATGAGCCTGGTCATTTCAAGAGGCAATGTCCCAAGCTTGGAGGAGGACATCACCAAGCACCTTTCCAAGGAACGGGCCGTGGTCAGGGAGCCACTACCCGAGGCAAAGGAAGAACCACCTGCATTGCCAATAGGCAGATGTGCGAAGAAGAAGAAGATCCGACCATGGAAGTAGAGTTTGAAAGGGTGACAGTCCATGCTGCTCTACACAAGAAAGGTCCGAATCGCCAGTTCTCGGTGATTTAGACACCGTCGGACTACCAAGGTAAAGGTTTCAAGACCTTGATTGATTGTGGCAGTACACATTCCTTTATTCTCACTAGCTTGTGCAAAAAGATAAGGAATAGCCACAGTAGAAGCACCTATTTTGCTTGTGGAATTGGCAAATGGTCTTGAGGTTACTTGTACTAGGCAAATTGCTAAGGTGAAATTATTTCTGGGAGGAAAGACGACTTCGGTCAAATTCAGAGTCATGAATCTAGGTATCTATGAGTGTCTACTCGGAATGGATTGGCTTAAGCCTAATGATGCCCACATTCATTGTGGAAAGGGCCAAATTTCATTTCGAAACTTTGAAGGGGAATTGGTCACAACTCAAGGAGAAGCAGGGAAGCCAAAAATTCAACTCGCCAAAGCATCTCAAATTATAAAGGGAGTCTAAAAGGGACTACCTATTTAATTGATTAAGCTCAACAAGTTAGATCAGAAGCAGGAGTCTAGTGAAGGATCTTCATGGCTAAAGGAATATATGTATGTATTTCCTGAAGAGTTGACAGAACTCCTGCCTCAAAGAGAAGTGGATCATGAGATCAAGCTAGTACCAGGAGCTACGCCAATTGCAAAGAGACCTTATAGAATGTCCATACCAGAAGCAATTGAGCTGAATGAACAACTCAAGCAACTACTAGATCAGGGCTACATCCGTCCTAGCACTTCACCATGGGGAGCTCCAGTACTATTCCATAAAAAGAAAGATGGAACACTTCAACTGTGTATTGATTACCAAGGGTTGAATCAATCAATTGTCAAGAACAAGTACCCTATTCCTAGAATAGATAAGCTTCTTGATCATCTTCAGGGTGCAAAGATCTTCTCCAAGATTGACCTCATGTTTGGTTACTATTAGATAAGAACCAAGGACGAAGATATCCCAAAGACAACCTTTAACACAAGATATGGGCACTTTGAGTTCCTAGTTATGTCATTCGGGCTTACGAATGTGCCTGCCACCTTCAACAGGTTAATGCAGGATATCTTTAGGCCATATCTTGATGACTTCGTAGTCATCTTCTTTGACGACACTTTAGTCGATTCCAAACAGGAGGAAGATCATGAGTCCCAACTTCGGATTGTCTTGGAGACAATGAGGGCACATAAGTTGTATGCTAAGATGAAGAAGTGTGCATTCGTCAAACGTCAGATTGAATATCTCGGATTCATCGTATCAACGGAAGGAATCTCAGTGGACCCAACCAAGGTCAGAGATGTGCTAGAATAGCCAATACCAACAAATGTCAAAGAAATACGCAGTTTTCTTGGATTGATAGGATGATATAGGGTTTTCATAAAAAACTATGCTTTGATTGCAGCACCTCTGACGAACTTACTAAAGAAGCAAACATCCATTGCAGGGTCAACCCCCGAACAAACTAACTTTGATAGATTGAAGCAAAGTTTGGTATCAACACCTATCCTAAAACTTCAAGGCCTCAATAAGGAATTCAAGGTAGTAATAGATGGTAGTAACAGATGCTAGCACGGTTGCCTTAGGTTGTATGCTCATGTAGGAAGGTCATCCTGTAGTATACTCTTCAAGGAAACTAAAGAGTCATGAAAAGAATTATACTTCCCTTGATCTGGAATTGTTAGCTGTTATCCATGCTCTAAATCTTTGGAGACACTACTTGTTGGGTAACAAGTTTACTCTAGTGATGACTGATCATAAGAGTCTCAAGTGGATCTTTACCCAGAACGAGCTCAACATGAGGCAACGTCTGTGGATTGAAGTGCTGGAGGAGTATGACTTTGAAATCAAGTACCGACCAGGAAAAGAGAATGTAGTTGCTGATGCACTTAGTCGCAAGGCATTCCTTAACTCATTAATCTTGCAAAATCCATCAACAGTTAGATCTCTAGCTACAAAGGTATCTATGCCAAACAATCCAATACTTGAATTAGCTAGAGAGGAAAAATGCCATGATCTAGCCTATCAAAAGATACTAAGGGAGATCTCTATCAAGGATCAGAACCAAAAGCTGCAAGCTAAGTATCATGAATTCTTTATCTGTAATATTCCCGATTACCAAGTATGTATCCTTCGTATGAACCTCCTCCCAATAGGCGGTCATAAGGATAATTAAATTGAATTATGGCAATTTTTTTTTATTATCCCTCTCTCCTCTAGCCGACTGTCGTGCTGGAGGAGAAAGGAAGAGCATGAGCCCTCAAGCTCCTTGCTGGAGCTCGAGAGAAGGGTTTAGCAAGAGCCACTAAGCTCCTTGCTAGAGCTTGAAGGAGGGAGGCTCATGCATATTGACGCGTAAGGGAGGAAGGATCCCCTCCCCTCACCTACATAAACCATGCGGGGGGGCCTCCTAGGGAGAGAAAAAAGGAGACTCTGCGTCTCATTTTTTTTACATCGTCAACAATTTGCAATCACCCAATACGAGACTACTGAGGGCTCTTGCCAAGCTTGGGGAAGGGGGCTGCATCATTACTACCGTAGTCTAGAGAGGGGGGAAAGGCTGGAGGAAAGAACCGAGTCTCTGCTGGTTGCGCCGGGGAGATCAAGAAGAGGAGGGTTGCCGTGAGAGCATGAAGAGGATGCCGTTGGTCTACGTAGGGGAGAGAGGAGGAGATTTTGATGCCTGCCACCAACCATTCACCAGTTTGAGGGCAAGGTCGCAGTCGTGGAGAAGAAGGGGAGGCGCTGTCGTAAAGCCACCAATCCTCCGTCTAAAGCCTGCCACCATAGTCAACCCCACGTGCTTCTTTAGAAGCTTTAGAAGCTTCTAGGGGGGGGCTCTATAAGCCCCCTTTTCCCCCCCAAATTTGCCTTCAAGGGCCTTCATGTGGTCCTTAAACCTTTTTTCCCCCCATACAATAACTCCTCTTAAGGGCCTTTCATACCCTTTGTCCCCCACAAAAAAAAAACCACTCTTAAGGGTCTTCTACACCCATTTTCTCCTTTTCGGGGTTCTTTTGGAAGCCTTAACTAAGTGGTTTGGTATTCCCTCCCCCCTCCTTGGGATTCAAGAAAAGCCCCCTTCCCGTGGCTTTAGTAAGCCTCACTTTAAAGAGGTTTTCCTACCCCCTTCCCAGGAATTGAACTCCAATCTCGTGGGTTTCCCCCTCCCTCACGAAAAATCCCTCTAAGGCCTTTTACACCCTTGCCCTTCTTTTCAATCCATCAAAAAAATTTCATAAACGACAGTGGAATTCAAAAGGGAGTTCGCAAAGCCGCATCCAAGACGAAAAGGCCGCATTCGCGATGGCTCCTAAGAAAGCCCAAGGCGCAACCGCAGGAGGATCGTCTCCTAGCATCCACGTGGACATCTCACCACAAGTCCAGTTTTTCCTTTTTAATTTTTATTTTATGTTGTTATAATTCAATCGTGCGTGGATAATTTTTGGAGATAGGATTCATTTTTCATCTTAAATACTTTGGTTAATTTTAAAAAAATTAGCTCACAAGATAGAAGAGTTCGGCCATTAGTATTTTCAATAAAACAAACAAAATAAAGTGAGCAGAAAATTGATATGCATTTCTAGCAAGTAGTTTTATGCATTGCAATAAATTGAAATTTGATTAATGTCCATATTTACAAAACAGAATTATGAAAGTACACTCCGATTAAGCATGAAAGGGATAAACCGCATATTGCATTATTGAACCTCCTTTTTGAAATAATTCCTAAAGAAAGCTGCTAGAAACCGTAGGAAATTGCTAGGGTTGCATGAAGAAGATTTTACTCCAAGCAAGTGGCCTAAAAACTTAAATCAACGAAAAAATGTGTACGTTCTACATACAACAAATTCATTCAGAAATGAAAGTGGTAAAAGGCTGCAGGTTTTAGCATGAATACTGTTCAATGATTAATTGGAATTAGGCTATAACCTAACCTATGCTTGATCTTAAATCGAAAAGTTAGAGTTTAAAAATAACCTTACACGTAGATAATCAATCATGTGATTATGGAATGATAGTGTAATTACCTTCAAGAATAGACAAGTTGGCTTAAACCTAAACACCTAAAAACCGTAAAGGGACTCGTTTAGGAAGTGTTAATTCAATTCCAAAGAACTAACTAGGATTTAACACGTGACCTAGTCGCTCCTATTGCCAAGGCTGAAACTTCTATACCTTAAAGACTTGCCCACATTCACGGAATGTAGGGACATTGGAACATACTTGAGAAGTGATCTAGGGTTTTTCCCTAGGAATCTCTCGCTAAAAAAATATGGAACTTGGAACCCTAGGACTGACAACGTCAGCCTAATGTAATCATGAACAGATTGTTTCGTAACTCCATTAGAAGGGTAAATAGACCCATAGCTTGATGCGACACTTGTGCAACAAGTAGTAGAGTCACACGATCTTGTGAATTGATCACAAGGAAATTGCCAAATTCCTCGGAATGAGGTTGGCAAACTCTTATGCAAGTTATCTTGCAAGAGGATGAAAAATCATCCTAATATAGTATCTTTCTTGGGTAAAGATAATTGCTTGAAAGCAAGAGACCAACCAATAAATTGGAATAACATATGAACTTAAGATATTGACCAAGTCGGGTTAATAGGGTACGGCCCTAACCCAGGATATAGGGGATCTTGCCAAGTCGCAAGTAATCCCGGATCGAGTGCTAGATGCATTCGGAAAGAAGGATTCACTCCTTAGTAGTTGGCCAATAATAACGACCAATGGAAATGATTGTGCTTGTTACAAATTTAAGAGCATTGTTTTGCTTTGTTTGATCAATGTATTAAAGGATAAATGGATATCTAAATGCTTCAGGTTGAAGGCCTGAAGGGAAAGGCAACTTCAGTTACCCCCGACTGCCTGCCTGACCCTAACCAAGGGGGTTGTTAACCATGCCGAGAAGGTGGACCGAACCCACCGCGAGAGGTCTCTCTGTTAAGCACTACTTCGAGCAGGAGGACGCTTGTGTGCCAAGGGGGGCTCTGGCCGTAAATCCCTCACCTTCCGTGATTTGCACAAGAGGCTAACATGACTCAGGATTGGATCTCGAGGCCCATATACTAGTCTACGGGCAAAATCTTGGATTAGTAATCCCTGTGGATTGCTAGATAGTCTTCGGGCGGATTATGGATAAGCCTACGGGCAGGACTTTATGCATTTCAAAGATAAATATGATAACTTGTTAAAAAGGAACTTGTTTGACATTACTTTTCTATGTCAAGTGCTATGATTACGTGAAGGAACTAGTGCCTAATGGGCTAATTAAGGAAGATGATTGAAACATGTCCAACAAAATGTGCTAGGTAATTAAATAACTAAAACAACATGAGGAAAGTGAGGTGGATGTAGCCATAGGTCCATCCTATGGATGGGTGGTCCCGCTTGGCCAGGAACTTTTCACAAATCACAATGGATAGCAGGAAGGTCGTTCAAAGGATTCGAATAGCAAGAGTGTTGGCCTAGAGTCTAAGTTATACATGATCCCGATTTACACTGTTTTAGGGGAACAGAATGGGACTTTGCTTTATGGCGGAGAGGTTGAGCTTCGCATTCCTCTCATTTTCCATTCTCCTTGAACCAAGTGCAGCGTGAATCCGCTTCAGACTTGGCCTTTCTGCGTAAAATAGTTCACTCGGGTTTGACGCTAGTTGCCATTAGGAAATGACCAATAGGAAAAATTCTAATTCAAGTCGATTTTAAGTGGGAACGGTCAGAATACTTCTGCTACGTGGTAGATGCGAAAAGTCCTAGATTACAAACCCCGTAACATTCGATAAGAGTGCCGGGCAGAGCTTTCTAGATATCCTTTCCGATGGACTGCTAAGACGTGTCCTGAAGATAATAGGTGGACACGTTACTATTGGTATCAGAGCCAACCAACAACGGAATTATTTTTATGAAATCTTAATAAGATGAAGTAAATCAAATGTTGTTGTTCCAAACATTTCCTTACTTTCAATGCTCTCTTGCAGAATTACGAAGCATGGAACAAGTTCGTAGTGTTCCGAGTCATGTTTATGACTCCGATGCATTCCTCGGACTATTGACAAAGGGTTGAGATGATGAACATCCTAGAATGTATCTACAATCCATCGCCTTTGTACATGGAATGAAGATGGACGGGTGCCTCAAGAATCTACTGTATAGCTGCCCACCGGTTTGCATACCTACAAACCAACCTAAAGAGGATCAAGTGGTTGGAAGACCTGATAGTCATGAAGCTGTTCATTTTTTTGGAGGCTCACGTAAATTCAACTTTTCATATTCGAGGTCGGAGGGTTGAGCCGAACTCATATGTATATGAGGAACTAACCCGTGTAATCCCCGCCTACAGGATTAAAGTGTTGGGGTGCCATGAGAAGAATGGGTTCCAAAGGAAAGGATACCCTGATCTTCCAATGACTTACCGATTCCTGAAGATTCATGACCCGAAACCATACTATTATACAGTTCATGTAGATAAATGTAATACAATATTATTCTCCCCAAACTAAATGTAAACAATTGGCTTATCATCGCAAAAAATATTGTATTCCGAAGGGGCTATGCCCATATAAATACAATAAGACTTCCTTTTATCAATGTTTGTTTGTGCATGAGAATTGATAAAAGTTAAGTGGTTAGATTGCTTGATTGATAGCTAAAATCGAAATGAAATATAAATCATAACGATTATCCATTAATAAACAAACCTTTATCCAGGCACAACCCCAGGTACAGATTCCTAGTTCGCCTCCTACATCAAGTAATGCTGTAATCTAGGAGAAGAAGTTTCTTCTCAAGCAAATTAAGCCGCCCGAATTTGACGGGAGAGGCAGGTTTGTCCAAGCAGATGCTCAAATTTGGATTGAATCCATGAAGGATTACTTTGAAGCAGCCGGGACTACACCCGCCAATCAAGCTATGCTCGCCAAGCTGAAGCGCACCGGCAAAGCCAGGCTTTGGTGGAAGCAATGGTGTAGAGATCAAGGGATCACGAAAGGATCCATTACCTGGGAGAGGCTGAAGAAAGCCGTGTAGGAAAGATAATTACCACGTGCATATCGTATGCAAAAAATGGATGAGTTCTACGAGCTAAAATAGCTGGGACTCACTCTTGACGCATACTACTCCAAATTTGTCTCACTTCTTAAGTATGCGCCACAGATGGACATGACACAGCACATGTCAAAATTTTGTGCTAGTTTAAATCCACCAGTAAATACCCGTCTTGAATCTATGCATCCATCAGATCTTCGACACACTCATTCAAGCTACCCCTATAATTCAGGAGGTGCATGGTAGACCAAGAGGTAACAAAAGTTGGTCTTATAATGACCCAAACAGAGGAGCATTCCGGCCTCAGATGAAGAAAGTTCAAGGTCAGAATCAGGGACAAAGAAAGAAAGCAAGGACTAATAAAGTTAACAACTTTGTTCCTACTCAAAGCAATGGCCGAAACCTTCGCTATTTCCACTACAATGAGCCCGATCATTTCAAGATGCAATGTCCCAAGCTTGGAGGAGGACATCACCAAGCACCTTTCCAAGGAACGGGCCGTGGTCAGGGAGCCGCTACTGAGGCAGAGGAAGAACCACCTGCGTTGCCAATAGACAAATGTGCAAAGAAGAAGAATGCCTGACCATGGAAGCAAAGTTCGAAAGGGTGACAATCCATGCCGCTCTTCACAAGAAAGGGCCAAATCGCTAGTTCTCGGTGATTCAAACACCGTCGGACTATCAAGGTAAAAGTTTCAAGACTCTGATTGATTGTGGCAGTACACATTCCTTTATCTCACCAACTTGTGCAAAAAGATTAGGAATAGCCACAGTAGAAGCACCTATCTTGCTTGTGGAATTGGCAAATGGTCGTGAGGTTACTTGTACTAGGCAAACTGCTAAGGTGGAATTCTTTTTGGGAGGAAATAGGACTTCGGTCAAACTCAGAATCATGAGCCTAGGTATCCATGAGTGTCTACTCAGAATGGATTGGCTTAAACCTAATGACGCCCACATTGATTGTGGAAAGGGCCAAGTTTCCTTTCAAAACTCTGAAAGGGAATTGGTTACAACTCAAGGGGAGGTTGGAAATCCAAAAATTCAACTCGCCAAAGTATCTCGGATCATAAAAGGAGTTAGAAAAGGACTACCTGTCTACTTGATTAAGCTTAATAAGTTAGATCAAAAGCAGGAATCTAGTGAAGGACCTTCTTGGCTAAAGAAATACGTGGATGTATTTCCTGAAGAATTAACAGAACTCCCGCCTCAAAGAGAAGTGGATCATGAGATTAAACTAGTACCAGGAGCTACGCCAATTGCAAAGAGACCTTATAGGATGTCTATACCGGAAGCAATTGAGCTGAAGGAATAACTCAAGCAATTTCTAGATCAGGGCTACATCTGTCCTAGCAGTTCACCATGGGGAGCTCCAGTACTGTTCCTAGAAAAAGAAAGATGGAACACTTCGACTATGTATTGATTACAGAGGGTTGAATCAATCGACTGTCAAAAACAAGTACCCTATTCCTAGAATAGATGAGCTTCTTGATCATCTTCAGGGTGCGAAGATCTTCTCCAAGATTGATCTCAGGTCTGGTTACTATAAGATAAGGATCAAGGAAGAAGATATCCCAAAGACGGCCTTCAACACAAGATATGGGCACTTTGAGTTCCTAGTTATGTCATTCGGGCTTACGAATACGCCTGCCACCTTCAACAGGTTAATGCAAGATATCTTTAGGCCATATCTTGATGATTTCGTGCTCGTCTTCTTCGATGACACTTTAGTCTATTCTAAATAGGAAGAAGATCATGAACCCCAACTTTGGACTGTCCTTGAGACAATGAGGGCACATAAGCTGTATGCTAAGATGAAGAAGTGTGCATTCTTCAAACGTCAGATTGAATATCTGGGATTCATCGTATCATTGAAAGGAATCTCAGTGGACCCAACCAAGGTTAGAGATGTGCTAGAATGGCCAATACCAACAACTGTCAAAGAAATACGCAGTTTCCTTGGATTGACAGGATGGTATAGGGTTTTCATCAAAAACTATGCTTTGATTGCAGCACCTCTGACGGACTTACCGAAGAAGTAAACTTCCATTGCATGGAGAAACTCCTGAACAAACTAGCTTTGATAGGTTTGGTATTAGCACCTATCCTAAAACTTCCAGACCTCAATAAGGAATTCGAGGTAGTAACTGATGCTAGGACACCTGCCTTGGGATGTGTGCTCATGCAGGAAGGTCATCCTGTAGCATACTCTTCAAGGAAATTGAAGAGTCATGAGAAGAATTATGCTACGCATGATCAAGAATTGTTAGTTGTCATCCATGCTCTAAAGCTTTGGAGACACTACCTGTTGGGTAACAAGTTTACTCTAGTGACTGATCATAAGAGTCTCAAGTGGATCTTTACCCAGAACGAGCTCAACATGAGGCAACGTCGGTGGATTGAAGTGCTAGGGGAGTATGACTTTGAAATCAAGTACCGCCCAAGAAAAGAGAAAGTTGTTGCCGATGCACTCAGTCCCAAGGCATTCCTTCACTCATTAATCTTGCAAAATCCATCAATAGCTAGATCTCTAGCCACAAAGGTATCCATGCCAAACAACCCAATACTTGAGTTAGCTAGAGAGGAAGCATGCCATGATCCAGCCTATCAAAATATGCTAAGGGAGATCTCTATCAAGGACCAAGATAAAAAACTACAGACTAAGTATCATGAATTCTCTATCAATAATGGACTTGTCTACTATAGAATGAGGCTATGTATACCGGCAAGTCAGTCACTTAAGCAGAATATATTGTGGGAAGCTCATGATTCCCCTTTCTCAGGACATCTTGGCTATGCCAAGACTCTTAATGCAGTTAGGAAGAGCTATGGGAGAGCCTTAAAGGTGATGTTCTCAAATATGTCACCGAGTGTCTGTCTTGTCAACATATCAAAGCCAAACATGTCAAAATGCCAGGGAAGTTACAACCACTTTGCATTCCCCAAATGAAATGGGAATTCATCAGTAAGGACTTTGATGTTGGCCTTGTCAAGATTGTGGGAGAGAAGGAAGGAGTCTCACTTGTAGCTTTCTTGCTTGCATAATGGGGGAATAGACACAAAGGTGGAGGCTGAAAATAGTTTTCCTCTTCTTAGTTGTGTAAGCCAAAAAAACTCAAGTACATAGAAATAGAAGAACCCTATATATGGGTCTCAAAACCAAACTCAACTAACTAGGGTGGCATACTAACTGAGCCATGAACTAGAGTAGATAAGGATAGCTGTCATCTAGCTATTATTCATGGGCAATATACCAACCGCATCTGCAACTGACAAGTTGGTGACATAAATGCACAACGGCCACCCTGGCATATCACAAGTGGAGCTCGATATCTCAACACTCCCCCTCGAGCTCAATCCCAATTCCTACATACCAAGTAGGTCTCTGAACTTGCGCAGCTTCTCTGTGCCCAATGCCATTGTAAATATGTCAGCTACTTGATCCTCTGTGCTGACATAAACTAGATCAATAAGACCTAGTAAAACCCTCTCCCGCACATAGTGATAATGCACCTCAATGTGCTTTGTTCTAGCATGATAGAGTGGGTTATTTTCCAAGTGTATACTACTCATGTTGTCATAATAAATGACAACTGGCCCATCTGTAGGCTGATGCATATCATAAAGTAGCTTATGCAACCAAGCTACCTCACATTTAGCTATTGTTGCACCCCTGTACTCAGCCTTTGTGCTCGACAAGGCAACTATAGGCTGTTTCTTACTGCTCCAAGTGACTGCAGCACTTCCAAAAGAAAATGTAACGTGTCCCCTAGTATCATCTAGGACACGTCGTAGCAGTCTATCGGAAAGGATATCTAGAAAGCTCCACCCGACACTCCCATGGAATATTGCGGGTTTTGCGATCTAGTTCTTCCAGCGTCTGCCACGTAGCGGAAGTATCCTGGCCGTTCCCACTTAGGATCAACCGGAATTAGGGTTTTCCTAATGGGTCACTAGCTAACAGCCACTAGCGTCGGACCCGAGCGAACTACTTTACGCAGAAACGCCAGGTCCGAAGCGGATTCACGCTGCACTTGGTTCAAGGAGAATGGGAAACGAGAGGGATGCAAAGCTCAACCTCTCTGCCATAAGGCATAGTCCCATTCTGTTCCCCTAAAACAACGTAAATTGGGTAAGACGTAACTCTAGGTCATCGTTCTTGTTATTCTTTTTTATGATGATGATCATTCCGCTGTCTTTCGAGATTTATGAGAAAAGTTCCTGGCTAACCGGGACCACCCAACCGTAGGACGGACCCATGGTCCATCCTCCGCACTTTCCTCGGTTTGTTTTAGTTATGTAATTATCTAACACATTAATTTGACATATAACAATCAGCTTCTTTAATTAATCTTGTTTAAGCACTGGTTCCTTCACGTAATCTTATCACGTGACATATAAAAACAATATCAAGCAAGTTCTTTCAACATCTCATCATTTTATCTTTGAATTACAAGAAGTTCCGCCCGTAGGCTTATCCATAATCTGCGCAAAGGCTAACAAGTAATCTCCAGGGATCATTATTCCAAGCTTCCGCCCGTCAACTAGTATACGGGCTTCGGGATCCAATCCCGAGTCGCGTTAGCCCCTTGTGCAGGACCCGGAAGGGGAGGGATTTATGGCCACAGCCCCCCCTGGCACCCAAGCGTCCTCTTGCTCCAAGTAGAACTCAACGGAGAGACCTCTCGCGGCGGGTTCGGTCCACGTTCCCGGCACGGTCAAACAACCCCCTTGGTTAGGGTCAGGCAGGCAGTCGGGGGTAACTGAAGCTGCCTCTCCCTTCAGGTTTTTAACCTGAAGTATAGATACTTATTTAATTTGTAATTCATAAATCAAACAGAGCTCTAAAATCTCTAGCAAGCACAAACATTTCCATTAACCAACCCAGTTGTATGGCAAACTGCTAAAGAAGTGTTCTTTCTTTTTTTTTGAGTGTATCAGCAGTCGTTCTTAAGATGTCTTGTAACTTTGGCAAGATTCCTTACATTCGGATGTAGGGTATACCTAGTTTGGTTTACCCTAAGGTACCTTAGATATGCTAGTTTCTATTTTACAACTTTTCTTATTTTTGAAGGATATCCAAAAACTACGTCTTTTTGCAAGATAACTTGCGTAAGGATCTGCCGTCTTTGAAAAGGGTTTTTTTTTTTTCCTTTTCTTTTTGTGACTCAATCACAAAATGATTTCATACATGTTGCGCAAGTCCGGCGATGGAATAATCTGTTTAGATTCCTTAAGCTGACGTATGTCAGGCCTAGGGTTCCTTCTTTTTTTTAAGAACCTTAGGGACGAACCCTAATTTCTTATCCTTATGAATTTATTGTCCTTGCGGTAAGGTAAGTAGTCCAGTGTTTTAGGGTATGAATGTTTCTATGTTTAGATTGGTCCGGTTAGCTTTCGGAAAGATTGGTTTGGTCAGCTTTTGGAAGGTAATCTTACTTGTCTTGTCACGGTTTTACTATCTTCGATTAACTTTCTCAATCAATACAGTTTAATTTGGCATATAGCCTAATGCCATGATGATACAAAGAGTGACGATACTCCCAAATACCTAGCTAAGGAATTGGTGAATACACACTTTATTTGTTCCAAGTCCTCAATTTGAAGGGGAAAAAGTGTTAATAAAGTATCATTCAGCAATTCCCCATTACATTTTCTTTCCAAATAATTTCGTATGTCTAATTTTTATACTTGTTAATTTCTAACTTTTAACTTCCGTTTTCTTTAAGATAAACTCATGCCAATTAACAACAGTTGCCTTGCAACTAGCAAAGATAACTCTCTAATAATTTGAGCATTGAAGGAAACTTTTCATGAATTTAGCCATTTTGCCATGATCCGTTGCGAAAAGAATAAGACTAATGGAGCAAGATATAATTTCTTCATTTTAGGACTATAATACTATAGTAAATGGATAGTATTGCCTATTATTTTATAATGCTTGATGCAATTTGATGGAAGCTAATTTGAATACCTTGTCATTCATAAGCTAACTCCTTCGTTAGAATTGATTCGAACAAATATATATATTTCCTTGATAATTTTTCTTTGCATGATTGACTAAAACCCAAATTAACATCAAGAAGAAAACCTAGCTTTGAGGTGAGATATCCACATGGATACCGAGAGATGACCCTCCCGCGGCTATGCCTTGGACTTTCTTAGGAGGCATCGCAAGTGTGGTCCGTCGAACATGGAAGCAGCTATATAACTTCTCCTTAGAACTCCACCGTCGCTCCTTGCACCGTTCGTCAAAAGTAGTTTTGGAAGGCTCCCTCCTTGAATTCGGGAATTGAAAAGGGTGTTTTAGAAACTTTTACCACTAAGACACATTAAATCCATGGGACAAGCTTAATGGCCTTAGTAAGCTTGCACGAACGGAAATATCAAGGTGTGGAAAAAGACGCAAGGTATAGGAGAGCTTTAAGGGAAATTAATAACCGTAAAGGTTATAAGTAAGGGTCTAAGGACCTTTAGGCAATTTAGGCTCATGAGGGTTTATACACGTAAAGGGGGAAATGATTCCGAAACCAAACGTAAGGGCTAAAGGAAAATTAAGAACACTAGGAGGGGGGTTTCAAAATACCAAGGAAAGAGCTTATAGGAGTTAAAAAAACTGGGGGGTGGAAGGGGGGGGAGTGGGGAGGGTGAAAGGCAACATAAGGAGGTGAAAGGGGACACAAGGGGGTGAAAGGATTTATACGGCCCAAGAAAAAAAAGGGTCATTGGGTTTAGCACGGAGGGGGGGGGGGAGTTTAGGAAGGGGGTCTTGGGGGAAATTTTAAGACCCGGGGGCAAGAGGGGTGAAAAGGGGCTTATTAAGCCCTTTGGAAGATTCCCCCCAGGAAGCTTCCAATGTTTCCCCACGTGGGGGGAAACTTAACGTCGACGGGTGGCGGTGGATAGCTGTCCTTGGCGGACTTCAGCGGCCCATTTCTGGAAGGCGACGAGGGCCTGCGGCGGCTGAAGGCAGCGACTCCCCTTGCACCTCCTCGGCAAATGGCGTCGGATTCCTGGCAGCGTTCTCCCTTTCACCGTGCTCGATTCTCCTCACGGACTCCCCCCAGCCTTTTCTGTCCAGCGGCCCCTCCCCTCCCCTCATTTAAATAGTGGAGGGAGGGGGATCTTCTCCTTCTGCGTGTCAACACGCATGCCCTCCCTCCCTCCACAAGCTCCACCAAGGAGCTTCGTAAACTCCTTCTATTTCCCTCCCCCCCTCCAGCTCGTCAGTCGGCTGGAGGGATAAGGGGGGGAAAGTAAAATTTAAAAAAAAATTTAAAAAATAACCCAATCAATTATTTTTGTGCGGACTTTTACAGAAAACACATATCCACTGGTAGATTGTCTATCAGAAATACTACCAGCCCAATCAGCATCAGTGTATCCATGCAACTGTATCCGAATCCCAGTCTCATAAAATAGTCCATATTGCAATGTGGACTTCACATATCTGAGTATGCGTCTAGCCGCATCCAAATGCAGTTTCCTTGCAGCCTGCATAAACTAACTTACAAATCCAACAACATAGCTCAAATCTAGCCTGGTGATAGTCATATAAATCAAACTTCCTACTATGCGTCTGTACATAGTAGGGTCTTCCACAAGCTCACTTGCATCTACGCTCAGCTTCACATTCTGCTCCAAAGGAACTGAAATAGGCTTACAGCCTGTCATCCCATATTTGGACAGCATGTCCAATCATACTGCCTCTGCAAGAGCCGTATCCCACTTGGTGATCTAATCACCTCAATGCCCAAGAAATAACGCAGCTCTCCCAAATCCTTCATCTCAAACTTCTGTTTCAATAACATTTTCACATGAAGGATAAACAACATCTCTACTTACTGTAAACTTATGAGTAGAAGGGTTATAGCATCTATACCCTTTCTGCTCTGCAGAGAGTAACCAATAAAGATGCACTTCTCAGCTTTTGGATCCAACTTGGATCTCAACTCATCTGGCACATGAACATAGGAAATGCAACCAAAAATCTTCAAATGAGAAATATTTGGTTTCCTACCAGTATACCTCTCCTCTGGAGTCATCCCATGTATTGCTGCAGTGGGAGTCCTATTCATTATGTAGACTGCTGTAGCAACTGCTTCAGCCCAGTAAAAATCTGGCAAGTCTTTTTCGTTGAGCATGGCACGAGATACCTCTCCAATATGCCTGTTTTTCCTTTCTGCAATTCCATTTTGTTGTGGGGTATGACTGCATGAATATTGCTGCTTTATGCCATGCTCCTGCAGGAACCTTACAAACTCATTTGAGAGGTACTCTCCCTCCATCTGACCTTAGGCATTTTATTTGCAAGCCAATTTCTTTTTCAACCATAGCTTTAAGAGTTTTGAAATGCCCAAAAACTTCAATTTTCTTTTTCATAAAATACACCCAAACTTTTCTGCTATAGTCATCAATAAAAGTGACAAAATAATAACAGCCTCCAAGAGATGCAGCTTTAGTAGTCCACACATCAGAGTGGATTAATTCCAATGGCTTCTTACTCTCTTGAACATGTCTAGGAAATGGTTTCCTTGCATGTTATCCAAATTGACAGGCTTCACATACCTTATGCATTTCTGCAACCTTGAATTTAGGCAATCCTACAACAATATTTTGGGCCTGCATTGATTTAAGTCACTGTACATTAACATGACCAATGCGTTTATGCTAGATATCAATATCTGCAACTACACCGGTCCCATGTGCAAACATTGATGCACTCAATTCAAGCATGTCTGCATCCAACGTAAACATTTTGCCCTTCTTCTTTCCTTTTGCTATCAAGCGACCTTTATTTTTCATATCCTCAACAAAGCATTCATGAGGATTAAATCTGACCTGCAAGCCCTGCTCAACCATTTGACCAACAGAAACCAGATTCTTGGTGATATTCGGGACATGAAATACATCGGACAGGTATTTCTTTTTCCCATCCTGCATTAACAAAGGAATTTTTCCAATCTGCACAATAAGATGTGCAGTATCATCACCAATCTCCACAAATCCTGGTTTTTCCATTTTCCTTGCATCCTCCATCCATTCTGCATGACCTGTCATGTGGTTTGATGCACCTGAGTCAACATACCATACATCGTTGCTTTCTTCTGCACTTGTCACAGAATTGTTCATATGCTGCCATAAACAAATGCTCATTTCTGTCATCACCCTGTCTACTAGAAGATGCATAATTCCCTTGTTGCAATTTCCCATTCATGATGTCATTCTGCTTTTTATAGCAGTCTTTAGCCATATGACCCATTTTACTACAGTAGTAGCATTCAATATTACTGTTTGCATTTTGGCCTCTTTGCCATCCACCACGACCTCTTTGGCTCCCCCTGCCTCTAGAGTTACCACGTCCTCCTCCATAGGACTGGTTTTCTTGAGTTTGCTGCATATTTTGATTTCTACCACGGCCTCCAGATCGGCCTCCTCTACCTCTGCCTCTACCTCTTCCAGCATTTGAGTAGAAGACAGCTTCTTTTGAAGTTCCTCCTGAAGAAGATGCACCACCATTTCTTTGCTCCTCAGAAATTAGAAGAGCAATCAAATCTTTCACGGACGGAAATGGATGTTCGAAACTGTGCATAATCCTTTCCTAGACCATTCAAGGTCACAGAAACTAAATCATCATCTTCCACTGGTGACCCAATGGAAGCAAGTGCATCTACAATCTTCTTCACCTTCATGTGGTAATCATGGATGCTCATATTTTCTCTTTGCACATTATGCAACTCTTCCTTGAGCTGCATTTTCCTGGCTTGCGTATTTGTGCTATAAATTTTTGACAAAGTATCCCATGCCTCCTTTGGCGTACTTGCATCTTGAATATGCACAATCATAGAGTCTGAAATGCTAATAGACAGCCAGTACATAACTTTCCTAGCTCTCTCATGTCATCCTTTAAATGCCTGCATTTGCTGTTGATTGGGAACATCAGAAAGAACTGGTTCTTCTTCATTTCCTACAACGAATTCCCAATATCCATTTCCCATAAGGAAATTTTTCATTCTAAACTTCCATGCTTGGAAGTTGTTCTTGTCAAGCTTTTCAGTGACAATCTATGAAAGAGAATCAGACGCCATTACAGAACACTGCAAAAAATTCTGTCACTACAAAGAACACAGCTTCAATCTCCCAAGGGCAAATCTGCAAAACTAACGAAAGTGGTATCTGACCACACAGTCACTTGCTGGTGACGATTTTGCATCAATAAGCAACAAGGATGATTCTGTAACTCCCAATGTCTCTGCACACAAGCATACGATGCAATTTCTGTAGTAACTTTTCACTGACCTGTAGAACAGTGGTTGCACAGCATAAAACATGGCCTTTTCCTAAGTGCGTGCAGAAAACTTCCGCCTCCAAAATAGGCCCGGAAATGGCCTCAAATAAAAAAAACAGAGCAACCAAGGGCTAAATCCCTTTCTGCAGCATATACTGCCCTCCTGCTACACCGCGAAGGGCATCTCAATCTGAGACAATGCACTCTTGCACTTTCCAGTTGTGCTACCTGTAGAGACTTGCTCCCAAAACAGAAAAATGAAAGCAACACTGGTCCTCTTACCAGAACACCGCAAACTTGGCTTGCTTTCTTGAGCTCCTTACCACGAACAAGGCTCTGAAACCATGTCAAGATTGTGGGAGAGAAGGAAGGAGTCTCACTTGTAGCTTTCTTGCTTGCACAATGGGGGAATACACACAAAGGTGGAGGCTGAAAACAGTTTTCCTCTTCTTAGTTGTGTAAGCCAAAAAAACTCAAGTACATAGAAATAGAAGAACCCTATATATGGGTCTCAAAACCAAACTCAACTAACTAGGGTGGCATACTAACTGAGCCACAAACTAGACTAGATAAGGATAGCTGTCATCTAGCTATTATTCATGGGCGGTGTACCAACCGCATCTGCAACTGACAAGTCGGTGACATAAATGCACAACGGTCACCCTGGCATATCACGAGTGGAGCTCGATATCTCAATAGGCCTACCCCAAGTTCAAGGAGGATACAACTCCATCATGGTTGTGGTTAACATGCTGACTAAGGTTGCACACCTTATTCTAGTAAAGACAAAATATAAAGCCTCAGACATTGCAAGATTGTTTATCAAGGAGATATTCAAGATACATGGGCTACCCAAAAGAATCATTAGTGATCGTGATTCTCTCTTCACATCACACTTCTGGAGAGATATCTTTGAAGCCATTGGGACTCAACTCTGCTTTAGCACAGCTTACCATCCCCAAACAGATGGCCAAACAGAGCGAGTCAATCAAGTCATCGAGGACATGCTTAGGGCACACTGCTATCGTGAGCCAAAAAGGTGGATTCAATACCTACCTTTGGTTGAATTTTCTTACAATGCTCCTTACCAACAAAGCATTTTGACCCCTTTCCAAGCATTGTATGGTCATGACTGTCGAAGCCCCCTAAACTTCTCAAATCCAACCTTGAGGGTTGAAGCTTCAAGGCAGATGTTGGAAGAGATGGATGACCAAATAAAGTCAATAAGACAGGACATCCAAGCCGCCAAGGATAGATAGAAGGCATACACGGATTTGAAGCATCAAGATAGAATTTTTGAGGAAGGAGATATGGTCTTCATTTGCGTACATCCAAAGAAGAGTTCCCTATCCTTAGGAGATTGCAAAAAGCTAAGTCCAAGGTATTGTGTATCGTACAAGATCCTCAAGTGCCAAGGACCTGATGCTTATAGACTGTAACTCCCTGAGAACCTAAGAGCTCATAATGTATTCCATATTAGCCTATTGAAGAAATACGTACCTAATCCTAACCATGTACTTGATGACCAACAAGTTGTAATGCCTAGTCAAGGAGTCCTTGAACTAAGGCCTGATACGATCTTAGATGTTAGGGAGAGACAATTGAGATCCAGAACCTTGAGAGAATGCCTCCTCCAGTGGAAAGATTATCTCGAAGAGGATGCCACTTGGATAGATGAAAGCACTCTAAACCATCAATATCCCTAGTTTGTCTCGAGATGAGGACATCTCGATTCCTCCAAGGGGGAGAGAATGTAATATTCCCGAATACCAAGTACCTATCCTTCGTATGAACCTCGTCCTAATAGGAGGTCATAAGGATAATTAAATTGAACTATGGCAAAAAAAAATTATTATCCCTCTCTCCTCCAACCGACTATCGTGCTGGAGGAGAAACGAATAGCATGAGCTATCAAGCTCCTTGGTGGAGCTTGAAGGGGGGAGACTCATGCATATTGACGCGTAGGGGAGGGAGGATTCCCTCCCCTCACCTACATAAACCATGCGGGGGGGCCTCCCAGGGAGAGAAAAAAGGAGACTTTGCGTCTGATTTTTTTTGCATCGTCGACAATTTGTAGCCACCCAATACGAGACTGCTGAGGGCTCTTGCCAAGCTTGGGGAAGGGGGCCGCATCATTGCTGCCGTAGGTTAGAGAGGGGGGAAAGGCTCGAGGAAGGAGCCAAGTCTCTGTTGGTCGTGTCGGGGAGATCAATAAGAGGAGGGCTGCCATGAGAGCATGAAGAGGACGCCGTCGGTCTACGTAGGGGAGAGAGGAGGAGATTATGACACCTGCCACCAACCATTCGCCAGTTTGAGGGCAAGGTCGTAGCCATGGAGAAGAAGGGGAGGCGCTATCATGAAGTCCCCAATCCTCCGTCTGATGCCTGCCACCATAGTCAACCCCACGTGCTTCTTTAGAAGCTTTAGAAGCTTCTAAGGTGGGGGGCTCTATAAAACCCCTTTCCACCCCCAAATTTACCTTGAAGGTCCTTCATGTGGTCCTTAAGCCTTTTTCCCCTCAAACCCTTTGTCCCCCACACAAAAAAAACCACTCTTAAGGGTCTTCTACACCCATTTCCCCCTTTTCGGGGTTCTTTTGGAAGCCTTAGCTAAGTAGTTTGGTATTCCCTTGCCCCTCCCCCCCCTTGGGATTCAAGAAAAGCCCTCTTCTCGTGGCTTTAGTAAGCCTCACTTTAAAGAGGTTTTCCTACCCCCTTCCTGGGAATTGAACTCCAATCCCGTGGGTTTCCCCCTTCCTCACGAAAAATCCCTCTAAGGACTTTTACGCCCTTGCCCTTCTTTTCAATCCATCAAAAAAAAAAATCATAAAGGACAGTGGAATTTAAAAGGGAGTTCGCAAAGCCGCATCCAAGACGGAAAGGCCGCATTCGCGATGGCTCCTAAGAAAGCCCAAGGCGCAACCGCAGGAGGATCGTCTCCTAGCATCCACGTGGACATCTCACCACAAGTCCAGGTTTTCCTTCCTAATTTTTATTTTATGTTGTTATAATTCAATCGTGCGTGGATAATTTTTGGAGATAGGATGCATTTTTCGTCTTAAATACTTTGGTTAATTTTGAAAAAATTAGCTCACGAGATAGAAGAGTTCGGCCATTAGTATTTTCAATAAAACGAACACAATAAAGTGAGCAGAAAATTGATACGCATTTCTAGCAAGTAGTTTTATGCATTGCAATAAATTGAAATTTGACTAATGTCCATATTTACAAAACGAAATTATGAAAGTACACTCCGATTAAGCATGAAAGGGATAAATCGCATATTGCATTATTGAACATCTTTTTTGAAATAATTCTTAAAGAAAGTTGCTAGAAACCGTAGGAAATTGCTAGGGTTGCATGAAGAAGATTTAACTCTAGGAAAGTGGCCTAAAAACTTAAATCAACGAAAGAATGTGTAAGTTCCACATACGACAAATTCATTCGAAAATGAAAGTGGTAAAGGCTGCAAGTTTTAGCATGAATCTTATTTAATGATTAATTGGAATTAGGCTATAATCTAACCTATGCTTGATCTTAAATCGAAAAGTTAGAGTTTGAAAATAAACTTATGCGTAGACAATGAGTCATGTGATTATGGAAATGATAGTGTAATTACCTTCAAAAATAGACAAGTTGGCTTAAACCTAAACACCTAAAAACCGCAAAGGGACTCATTTAGGAAGAGTTAATTTAATTCCGAAGAACTAACTAGGATTTAACACGTGACCTAGTCGCTCATATTGCCAAGGCTAAAATTCCTATATCCTAAAGACTTGCCCACATTCACGGAATGTAGAGACATTGGAACATACTTGAGAAGTGATCTAGGGTTTTTCCCTAGGAATCTCTCGCTAAAAAAAGATGGAACTTGGAACCCTAGTTCTGACAATGTCAGCCTAATGTAATCATGAACAGATTATTTCATGACTCCATTCGAAGGGTAAATAGTCCCATAGCTTGATGCGACACTTGTGTGACAAGTAGTAGAGTCGCACAATCTTGTGAATTGATCACAAGAAAATGGCCAAATTCCTCAGAATGAGGTTGGCAGACTCTTATGCAAGTTATCTTGCAAGAGGATGAAAAATCGTCCTAATATAGTATCTTTCTTGGGTAAAAATAATTGCTTGAAAGCAAGAGACCAACCAATAAATTGGAATAACATATGAACTTAAGATATTGACCAAGTCGGGTTAATAGGGTATGGCCCTAACCCAAGATATAGGGGATCTTGCCAAGTCGCAAGTAATCCCTGATCGAGTGCTGGATGCATTTGGAAAGAAGGATTCACTCCTTAGCAGTTGGCCAACAATAACGACCAATGGAAATGATTGTGCTTCTTACAGATTTAAGAGCACTGTTTTGCTTTGTTTGATCAATGAATTAAAGGATAAATGGATATCTAAATGCTTCAGGTTGAAGGCCTGAAGGAAGAGGCAGCTTCAGTTACCCCCGACTGCCTGCCTGACCCTAACCAAGGGGGTTCTTAACTGTGCTGGGAAGGTGGACCGAACCCGCCACGAGAGGTCTCTCCGTTAAGCGCTACTTGGAGCAGGAGGATGCTTGGGTGCCAGGGGGGCTCTGGTCGTAAATCCCTCACCTTCCTGGCCCTTCACAAGAGGCTAACGTGACTCGGGATTGGATCTCAAGGCTGGCATACTAGTCTACGGGCGGAATCTTGGATTAGTAATCCCTCCGCATTGGTGGATAGCCTTCCGGCGGATTATGGATAAGCCTACATGCTAGATTTTATGAATTTCAAGATAAATATGATAACCTCTTAAAAAGGAACTTGTTTGACATTGCTTTTCTATATCAAGTGCTATGATTACGTGAAGGAACCAGTGCCTAATGGGCTAATTAAGGAAGCTGATTGATACATGTCTAACAAAATGTGCTAGGTAATTAAATAACTAAAACAACCTGAGGAAAGTGTGGTGGAAGTGGTCATAGGTTCATCCTAAGAATGGGTGGTCTCGGTTGGCTGGGAACTTTTCTCAAATCACGATGGACAGCAGGAAGGTCATTCAAAGGATTTGAACATCAAGAGCATTGACCTAGAGTCTAAGTTATAAATGATCCCGATTTACGCTGTTTTAGGGTAACGGAATGGGAGTATGCTTTATGGCAGAGAGGTTGAGATTCACATCCCTCTCGTTTCCCATTCTCCTTGAACCAAGTGCAGCGTGTATCCACTTCGGACCTGGCGTTTCTGCGTAAAGTAGTTCGCTCGGGTTCGATGCTAGTTGCCGTCAGGAAATGACCAATAGGAAAAACCCTAATTTAGGTCAGTCCTAAGTGGAAACGGCCGGAATACTTCCGATACGTGGTAGACACAGAAAGTCCTAGATCGCAAACCCCGTAACATTCCATGGGAGTGCCGGGCAGAGCTTTCTAGATATCCTCTCCGATGGACTGCTAAGACATGTCCTGAAGATAACAGGTGGACACGTTACACTATCAATAGTGGACTTGTCTACTATAGAATGAGCATGTATACCGGCAAGCCAGTCACTTAAACAAAAGATATTGTGGGAAGCTCATGATTCCCCTTTCTCAGGACATCCTGGCTATGCCAAGACTCTCAATGCAGTTAGGAAGAGCTACTATTGGGAGAGGCTTAAAGGTGACATGCTCAAATATGTCACTGAGTGTTTGTCTTGTCAATGCATCAAAGCCGAGCATGTCATAATGCCAGGCGAATTGCAACCACTTGACATTCCCCAAATGAAATGGAAATTCATCAGTATGGACTTTGTTGTTGTCTTATCCCAAGTTCAGGGGGGATACAACTCCATCATGGTTGTGGTTGACATGCTGACTAAGGTTGCACACCTTATTCCAGTAAAGACAAACTATAAAGCCTCAGACATTGCAAGATTGTTTATCAAGGAGATATTCAAGCTACATGGGCTACCAAGAAGAATCGTTACTGATCATGATTCTCTCTTCACATCACACTTTTGGAGAGCCATCTTTGAAGCCATTGGGACTCAACTCTGTTTTAGCACAGCTTACCATCCCCAAATGGATGGCCAAACAGAGTGAGTCAATCAAGTCATCAAGGATATGCTTAGGGCATAGTGTTGTCCTGAAAGTGCCTAGGACCTAATGCTTATAGACTGCAACTCCCTGAGAACCTAAGGCTCATAATGTATTCCATATCAGCCTATTGAAGAAGCATGTACCTAATCCTAACCATTTACTTGATGACCAACAATTTGTAATGCCCCCTCCATGGCGTCCAGCAGGGATGCTTATTCATCCCTCTTTCCCTCCCTCTCCCCCAGCACAGCAGTGGGCTGGGGGAAGGAGGGAATAATTAAAAAAATTTCACCACAGTCTAGGACACCACTAAGCCATAAACGCTGCCGTTGAAGGGGAGAGGAGAGAGTCGCAGTTGCCACAGCGCCGCCACCAGTGGGGATTGCCCTGCCGCCATCAAACCACCTCCTGAGTGCCTATAGCTAGTGTGAGGTCCGTTTTAGGTCTCGACAAGTGGTGTGTTTGCCGAGAGCTACCTACAAGTGGAAATTTCTGAATATTGGTTGTATAAGGAACCTGTTAGTCGTATTCTATAATCAAAAGCTGCCTTGAAGTAGTGCATGTTAAAATTGATTGATTACAATCATGGTAATTAGCATGATGACCAATACAAGGAATCCTCCTAACCCAAAAGATACTTTGTCCATTCTAAATGGTCTAGTGGGATCTTTGGCTAGGTATGTGACCAATTACTTTATTCTTTGCCATGAAAGTGACACCATGCTCGAGTTTGGGTCCTTATGGGGAAGTACCCATAGACTAATCTTGAGTAATAATCCATGGGATGAGTTAGAGGAAAGACTAGGGAGCAAATGTGAGACTAGGAAGGCACACTCATATATGATCCTCAATAATGCTAAGTTTTTAGGGAAAAAGACTATAATGCCATTGGTTGGAGTAATACATGCCTACAAGCGAGATATACATCCGATGCTAGGGTCTCATGTAGTTGGGTGTACCGAAGCACAACTTTGCAAACTCGTAAAGAATTGGATGATATCTATATATGTAGAAAACCCTTGTCGGAGAGGAAGGTTCTACTGGGACCTATCTTCGTTTTTAGGGAAACGATAACAAATGAGGAAAGAATTATTAAATAATCACCAGTAGGTGATGGGGTAGTCTCTGTATTGCATAGCATAGGCCTTCCTAGACCACTTTATGAGTTGGAAGAAAGAGACGACAAGGATAGTATTAACCTTCCTAAACCAATAAAGGTGGAAATAGAAGAGGCCAGAAACCTTAAAAGGCTAGAACTAGGTCATGATGAATATGAAGATTTTAATGACACAGTACTGATCTCGAAGGAGAGGGCTAAATGCCCTCCTCCTTATAGGGATATCCCAATGTTTCATGGATTGGTAAATGAGGATCCCGTGTTTCCCTTAAAAAAATATGGCCTAACTTGCCTTACAAGTGGGATCATTATTAGATGAATACAAAAAGAAAGTGCCTATGACCGAGGTCAGACAACAGCCTTACCCTTTTGTTAAAGAATACATAAGAGCCTTTGATGATATTCTCAAGCTTTGGCCAAGAAGAGCCATTATGTTTCTAAGTGATGTGCTATGAGTGGTCTAGTGTTGATTATGCAACTCCAAGTGAGAATGCGAGATCCTAAGTCATTAAATGAGGCCAAGATGCACAAAATTGACTATAAGCAGTATATTCCAAGATGTTGAAAAAACTTTTCGAGTTTCCCTCATTCAGTGCAAGTGTATACAAATATCCAACCAATTCTGCAATGAGAAAATTAACTTGCTAATAGCAAGACAACTTGCTACTTGGTAGCCAAAATCTCCAAGTAGGAAGTGGTAATGCTATGAGCAGGGATAAGAAGCCTCTTGGTGGTGAAAAGACTTAAAGCAAAGCAAGTCCCATTATGGCTTGCAACACTTCCATGAGAGGTAGCTGTGGAAGCACTAGTGATACAACCATTGGGCCCACAAGCGTGGATAAGCATGCTATGAGTGGTTCTAGTTGTACTCCTAGTAAGGCTCTTGAAAGACCTTTCCAATTTATGGATAAATCATGCTTTTGAGTATATGCTATTCCTTTTAGTAAGAGCATGGTTCCTATGGCTACAGTTGCAGAGTGGACAAACACTACAAGGATACAGAGGCATAGCGATGGTGCTTTCCAAAGCAAAATAGTGGCGACGCTATTTGTATCACTATCAGCATCGGAAAATGTGACGCTAATAGTGACACAAATAGTGAAACAACTAGCAACGGTGTTGAGACGAAAAAATGTGGGCCGAAACCCGAGCGCGTTATTTTGCGTAACAAAACGAAAGAGAGTGAAAGAGGGAGCGAAAGGGAGAGCGAACTCCATCTTCCATTTGAGAGGGAGACGGAGAGAAAGAGGGAGAAGGAAAGCTTCTCACCGCCGCCGTCGCTATTCGCGAAGAAGAGGAGGGAGTGTACGAAGGGCGAAGAGGAGCCACAATCGCGAAGAGGAACCACGGAATCCATCCTCGGGTCTTTATAGTGAGTGCGTTGTTCCTTCTTGCTTTGTTTTTGTTTTTTCTCTTTTTCTTTTACTTGTTTTTGTTGAAAGTCATGTGTATTGAGAGAAGGAGAGGAAATGAGAGAGGAAGAGGAAGAGAGAAAAGAAAAGAAGGAATGAGAGAGAGAGGAAGAAAACATTAAACATAATAGGGAAAGAGAGAAAGAGAGGGAGAGGGAGAGGGAGAGGGAGGGAGAGAGAGGAGGGAGAGGTTGTTGTTATTGTTGTTGTTGTTTCATTTCTTCTTTTCTTTTTTTATTGTTTGTTGTTGTTGTGGTAGTCGTAGTAGTAGTAGGAGTAGGGGTAGTGGTAGTGGTAGTTGTTGTTTAATTTCTTATTTTCTTGTTTGTTGTTTTTGTGGTTGTCGTGGTAGTGGTAGTGGTAGTGGTAGTGCTAGTGCTAGTGGTAGTGCTAGTGCTAGTGGTAGCTCTAGCGGTAGCGATAGTGGTAGTTATTGTTTGATTTCTTATTTTTTAATTTGTTATTATTGTGGTAGTGATAGTAGTAGTAGTGGTAGTGGTAGTGATAGTAGTAGTTGTTATTTAATTTCTTATCTTCTAGTTTGTTGTTGTTGTGGTAGTTGTAGTCGTGGTCGTAGTCGTCATAGTTGTGATTGTAGTAGTAGTACTAGTAGTAGTAATAATAGTTTTCTTGTTTGTTGTCATTGTAGCAGTAGTAGTTTTTTTAATTTTCTTATTTATTGTTGTTTAGTTTTCTTGTTTGTTGTTGTTGTTATTGTTGTTGTTGTTGTTGTAGTAGTTTTTTCTTCTTCTTTTGTTTGTTTTTATTGTAGTAGTAGTAGTAGTAGTTGCTATTGTTGTTGTTGTTGTTGTTATTGTTGTTGTTGTTTTTTCTTCTTTTCTTGTTTATTGTAGTGGTAGTGGTTTGTTATTGTGGTAGTCGTAGTCGTAGTCATAGTCCTTGTAGTTGTGGTTGTAGTAGAAGTAGTAGTAGTAGTGGTTTTCTTGTTTGTTGTTGTTATTGTTGTTGTTGTTTTTTTTTTATTTCTTTTCTTGTTTATTGTTGTTTAGTTTTCTTGTTTGTTATTGTTGTAGTAGTGGTAGTAGTAGTAGTTTTTTCTTCTTTTCTTGTTTGTTGTTGTTGTTGTTGATTTTTCTTCTATTCTTGTTTATTGTAGTGGTAGTGGTAGTGGTAGTGGTAGTGGTAGTGGTAGTGGTAGAGAGAGATATATATTATGGTAGTCATAGTCCTGATCGTAGTCATCGTAGTCGTGATTGTAGTAGTAGTAATAGTAGTTTTCTTATTTGTTGTTGTTGTAATAGTAGTAGTTTTTTTTCTTTTCTTGTTTATTGTTGTTTAGTTTTCTTGTTTTTTGTAGTAGTAGTAGTAGTAGTTTTTTCTTCTTTTCTTGTTTGTTGTTATTATAGTAGTAGTAATTGTTGTTGTTTTTTTTTTCTTCTTTTCTTGTTTATTATAGTAGTAGTGGTAGTGGTAGTGGTAGTGATAATGGTTTGTCGTAGTCGTAGTCGTAGTCGTAGTCGTAGTCGTAGTCATAGTCGTAGTCGTAGTCGTGGTTGTAGTAGTAGTAGTGGTTTTCTTGTTTGTTGTTGTTATTGTTGTTGTAGTAATAGTTTTTTTTGTTTTCTTATTTATTGTTGTTTAGTTTTCTTCTTTATTGTTGTTGTTGTAGTAGTGGTAGTAGTTTTTTCTTCTTTTCTTATTTATTGTAGTGGTAGTGGTAGTGGTAGTGGTAGTGGTAGTGGTAGTGGTAGTGGTAGAGAGAGATATATATTATGGTAGTCATAGTCCTGATCGTAGTCATCTTAGTCGTGATTGTAGTAGTAGTAATAGTAGTTTTCTTATTTGTTGTTGTTGTAATAGTAGTAGTTTTTTTTCTTTTCTTGTTTATTGTTGTTTAGTTTTCTTGTTTTTTGTAGTAGTAGTAGTAGTAGTTTTTTCTTCTTTTCTTGTTTGTTGTTATTATAGTAGTAGTAATTGTTGTTGTTTTTTTTTCTTCTTTTCTTGTTTATTATAGTAGTAGTGGTAGTGGTAGTGGTAGTGATAATGGTTTGTCGTAGTCGTAGTCGTAGTCGTAGTCGTAGTCATAGTCGTAGTCGTAGTCGTGGTTGTAGTAGTAGTAGTGGTTTTCTTGTTTGTTGTTGTTATTGTTGTTGTAGTAATAGTTTTTTTTGTTTTCTTATTTATTGTTGTTTAGTTTTCTTCTTTATTGTTGTTGTTGTAGTAGTGGTAGTAGTTTTTTCTTCTTTTCTTATTTATTGTAGTGGTAGTGGTAGTGGTAGTGGTAGTGGTAGTGGTAGTGGTAGTGGTAGTGGTAGAGAGAGATATATATTATGGTAGTCATAGTCCTGATCGTAGTCATCGTAGTCGTGATTGTAGTAGTAGTAATAGTAGTTTTCTTATTTGTTGTTGTTGTAATAGTAGTAGTTTTTTTTCTTTTCTTGTTTATTGTTGTTTAGTTTTCTTGTTTTTTGTAGTAGTAGTAGTAGTAGTTTTTTCTTCTTTTCTTGTTTGTTGTTATTATAGTAGTAGTAATTGTTGTTGTTTTTTTTTTCTTCTTTTCTTGTTTATTATAGTAGTAGTGGTAGTGGTAGTGGTAGTGATAATGGTTTGTCGTAGTCGTAGTCGTAGTCGTAGTCGTAGTCATAGTCGTAGTCGTAGTCGTGGTTGTAGTAGTAGTAGTGGTTTTCTTGTTTGTTGTTGTTATTGTTGTTGTAGTAATAGTTTTTTTTGTTTTCTTATTTATTGTTGTTTAGTTTTCTTCTTTATTGTTGTTGTTGTAGTAGTGGTAGTAGTTTTTTCTTCTTTTCTTATTTATTGTAGTGGTAGTGGTAGTGGTAGTGGTAGAGAGAGAGAGATGTTTTGTTAAAGGAAATTGGTAGTAGAGAGAGAAATATTTTGTTAAAGGAAATGAGAGAGGGGGAGGAAGAGAAAAACAAAGAAGGAATGAGAGAGAGCGAATAAACATACAGCATAATAAAGAAAGAGAAAGAGAGAGAGAGATGGAAGGAGAGGAGAGAATGAATGGATAAAATACAAAGAGAGAGTGGTGACAAGGTCCAGTGCAAAACCACAAGACAGGAAACACTCCGACATATGTTAATTTGTGGGTAGGTGGAGACTTTACATACGTTAATTTTTGTTGAGTTACAAGAGAAGAAATCCCTTCTCAAACAATTTAAGAAAGAAAAAAAGAATGATAACAAAAACAAATTGTTTGTTGTAACGTAGACAAAATGGAAAACGATGAAGGTCGTGATGTTCAAGATCACAAGGCATATCTTAATGAGCGTGTCCCATGTCCTTGCTCTCAATGTAAGCTGGCAATTAGACGAAAACTTCAATTGTCTATAGAACACGTACGACGCTTTGGCGAGTTTCAATCTAAGATCATTGATCACACGATCTTATATTTTGAGAAAATGATAAGAAAAGTTTATATCAATCATGCATTGCTCAATAGTGATGTTATGAGCAAATGGGTGACACTATATAATGAAGCAAGGGCAAGAAGAAAAAGCGAAAGACAAGAATTTCGCACTAGATATGGACGTAATGTCTCATTTCGAGATCATCTAAATGCGCTCCCACGTCATATTGACATAGATTGGTTACATGAGGAAATGGAGAGAATGGAAAAAGAGGAGGAAATTAATATATCTCAAGAAGAGTGGGAATACGTACAAGGTTGCTTATCAAAGGTGAGACATACTATCAATTAATTTGTTTCTATAAGTTTTATCTTATATAAATAATTGACGTGTTTGATCTTTTATCTTTTACTACTAGTGCACATTATTCAATGCACTTTGGTGTGAGGGTAAACATCTTCGAACTCAACGTATAGATGAAAAGAGAAATACCCAAGATTGTGGTGTCCTTGCTCACTTCGAGGCTGCCAATGGTACCATGGAAGGTTATTGTGGCTTGATCTAAGATGTTCTGAAGCTTGACTTCAGACGATTCTTTCTATATGTACTGGATGTGAAGTGGTTTAAAGAAGTGGTAACAAATGGTGAGCATTGCACAATCAGACGTCATCCAAGTGATTTTGTAATCATTGACTTTACAAAATTTCACCAAAACAAGAATGACACATTAGTACTACCTCAACAATGTGAGCAGGTATATATATAAAGGCTAATTTTTTTATATGTATACATGTGATACATATACACAATATAATAAGTACTTAAGTTTTTTGTTTTTGTTTTTCAAATACAGGTTGTGTATGATCCAATGGTAAACAATAACCGATGGTGGTATGTCATCCCTATATCTAATCATTCAAAACCAATATATGGTAATATTACCGACATGGAGATAGCAGATGACAATCCAACAATTAATGATGATGTGCACGATGACACCATAATGGATGATATGCGTGATATAGTACAAGATGAACCTCGCGAGGATGTTCAAGGAAACGCAGAAGAAGACAATAATGTGATTGTCGATGATATTGATGAAGTTATTGAGCAATATAGCAACACATTTGATAGTGGGATAGACTTATCTGTTTTGTTACCTCTTGGTAACATAGACCTAGAAGTAGATAGTTTAGCAAGGGCTGATCTCATTGAAGATGAGATGGATCATTCACTATAACATACTTAATTTGCTTATTGATTCAATATGTATTCCTAATTCTATGCTTTTTATCATGCGCACACGTGCATACTCAAGAATCAATAGTCAATTTTAAAGCAAGCATTGAATTTTCCATAATAAAAAGGAAGTATCTTTTATCATCTTTAAGTACATAGAAAAATTACGAGTTACATATTGCAATGCTTGCTACTAATTGTAAGGTTTTTGTTGCTTGCCGCTAATTACTTATATCAGGCTTGTCAACTGGAGAAAATGTCATTCATTAGAGAGCAATGAAAAAGTAATTATTAACTCCATTTTTTTAATTCAATGATTCAATGTGTATTCTTAATTCTATAGTTTTTATCATGCGCACATGTGCATGCTCAAGAATCAATTTCAAGTGGTTAAATAATTATTAACTTTGGTTTTTCAATTATGTGAATTGCTAATTTTAGGTGGTTAAATAATTGTGCGTCTGCTGGTGCGTCTATTTGTGTAGATATATAGATGCAGAATTCGCGTCTATTTACACACAAATTTACACGCATTTATAGACGCTCTGATAGACGCGCCCGACTTTGGGCGTCTAACGTGCGCGTCTATGCCTCGTTTCTGTTGTAGTGAATTACGAGATACATATTGCAATGCTTGCTACTAATTGTAAGGTTTCTGTCACTTGCCGCTAATTACTTATATCAGGCTTGTCAACTGGAGAAACTGCCATTCATTAGAGAGCAATGAAAAAGTAATTATTAACTCTATTTTTTTAATTCAATGATTCAATGTGTATTCTTAATTCTATGGTTTCTATCATGCGCACACGTGCATGCTCAAGAATCAATTTCAGTTGGTTAAATAATTATTAACTTTGGTTTTTTAATTATGTGAATTGCAATTTTAGGTGGTTAAATAATTGTGCGTCTGCTGGCGCATCTATATTGGCGTCTATTTACGGGGTATATAGACACAAAATTCACGTATATTTACACGCACATTTACACGCACTTATAGACGCAATGATAGACGCGCCCGACTTTGCGCGTCTAACATGCACGTCTATGCCTTGTTTTTGTTGTAGTGTTTAGCTCATGACACTGAAGACAAGATTCGAGGAAGAGACAAGCGTCCAAAACAATTTCAAGCAAATGGTAACTATGGTTCTAAGTAATTCAATTCAAATTTTAGAAGATTCAATCAAAGTTGATTTCCTTCATCATCTTTCCATAAGTCTTGGACAAAACCAACTCTTTTGCCATCAAATATCAATCAAAACCCTAAGCCATCTTCACAGCCAAATCCTAATACTCCTAAACTTCCTACCATTGCAAACAATGTATCTAAAGCCAAACCTATAGTGTGTTACAAATGCCATCAACCTAGACATCTAGCAGCCAATTGCCAATCGAAGAAGCTACCTGTCCATATCAACTATCTTGGAGCAATGGAAGATGAAGAACATGAGGAAATGTCTGACCTTACGGAAGATGAGGACGACATTACTACTCCTTCAGATACTTTACCAGGTATGCCAACTCCACATTCTTTGTTGACAATGAAATGTTTAGTGCATGGAAAAGAAAAGATTATTTTGCATGATGATAGTAGTACATATGATTTTATTTCTGAAAAGTTAGTGAAAGAATTGAAATTACAAACTGTTCCTGCGCATTATCGCATTAAAGCAGTATTCTTAGGCACAAGGTATAATGGAACACAAGAGGTGCATGATTTAGAAATTCAAATTGGTGAATACACTGAAAGAAGAAATTTTCTAGTTGTACCATTACAGTCCAGTGATATTATCCTAGGTATGCCTTGGCGTCATCAGCATAATCCTGACATAGATTATTCCACACATTTAATTAAAATTCATTTTCAAGGAAAACACATTACACTGTATGGTATGCACGCATCCAATAATTTTCCAGTGCTTACTCATACTCAAGCTAAACGTGCATTACACAAAAGTAGTAAATCTTATCTAATTTGGGTGAATGAACTTCAAGCTAAATAAAAACATATGCACCCTAGGCATAAAGACTTCCTTGCACAATTTAAAGATTGTTTTGCTGAAGATCTACCACCTGGACTACCTCCTTCACGTCTTGAAGACCACAAAATAGATTTAATTCCTGGTACACAACCACCTTGTAAAGCACCATATAGGCATAACTAGATAGAACAGAAAGAAATTCAAAATCAAGTTGAGGAATTATCAAACAGAGGATTAATTAGACCTAGTAGTTCTCCATTTGGTGCCCCTATCTTGTTGGTAAAGAAGAAGAATAATACTTATCGTATGTGCATTGATTATCATGCCCTAAATAAGATTACTGTAAAGAATAGATATCCAATTCCTAGGGTAGATGATCTTATGGATAAGTTACAAGGTTCTGCCATATTTAGTAAAATAGATCTTAAATCTGGTTATCATTAGATAAGATTAGATAAATCTAATATATTTAAGACTGCATTTAGAACACAATTTGGTCATTATGAATTTCTAGTGATGCCTTTTGGATTGACTAACGCACCTGCTACATTTAGTAGAATGATAAATCGCATATTTTTGAAATATCAGCATTGTGTTATAGTATTCTTTGATGATATCTTGGTATTCATTAAAAATGAGAAAGAGCATTATAAACATCTATCTTTGGTTTTTAAGTTGTTGAAAGATAATCAATTGTTTGCTAATCCGAAAAAGAGTGAGTTCTTTCAAACAGAAATTGAATATCTAGGTTATATTGTGTCATCAGAAGGTATTAAGGTTGACCCTAAGAAGATAGAAGCAATATTAAACAGGCCTATACCCAATAATGTGCATGAATTATGTTCTTTTCTAGGTCTTGCTAGTTTTTATAGGAAGTTTATGCGAAATTTTTCATTACTTGCTTTGCCTTTGACTAAACTTTTAAAGAAATGTATTGTTTATCAATGGTCTGATAATCAATATAAACCTTTTGATTTATTGAAACATGCATTAACCCATGCTCCTGTATTACAACTACCTGAATTTAATAGACCTTTCTTTTTAGTAGTTACTGATGCTAGCAGATCTGGAATAGGAGCCGTACTTAAGCAGGATAATCATCCCATAGCCTATTCTAGCTGTAATTTGAAACCATCCGAACTTAAATATTTCACATATGATAAAGAATTGTTAGATGTTGTACAAGCTTTAATATAATGGAAACATTATTTAATGGGTTCTGAGTTTATGATTGAGATTGACCAACAAAGTATTAGACATCTCCTTAGTCAACCCTAAATATCTGACCGACATATCAAATGGGCAGCTTTTATTCAGAGTTTTCATCCCCTAATTCAATATCAACCAGGTAAATAAAATGTAGTAGTTGATGCTTTAAGTAGAAGACCTGCCATTCATAATATCTTTGTCATATCATTTGATTATCTAACCCCTATGAAAGATACTTATCATCAGGACATTACTTTTCATGCTGATTGGAATAAATTAGTTGCAAATAACTGGATTCCTATTGATTCACTATCTTATAATGATGGATTCATGTTTTATGAAAAGAGATTATGTGTTATAGTTCCATTTAGATCTTTTATTTTGAATGAGATTCATTGTCCTCCATATCAAGGTCATAGAGGTATCATATCTACTTTACGTACATTGA
The DNA here is from genome assembly GCF_053477565.2 of Lygodium microphyllum. Lineage (NCBI taxonomy): Eukaryota > Viridiplantae > Streptophyta > Polypodiopsida > Schizaeales > Lygodiaceae > Lygodium > Lygodium microphyllum. The sequence continues at coordinate 81,787,752 of NC_141143.1, forward strand.
CTGAAGATTTTTATTGGCCACATATGGACATTGATATATCTAACTTTGTTTCTGAATGTTTGGTTTGTCAAAGGGTTAAGAGACATCATGGTAAATAGTATGGTTTACTTATGCCTTTATCTATTCCATCAAGACCATGGGAACATATTTCTATGGACTTTATTACTGGTTTACCTAACACTAAAGCTAACCATGATATGATTTGGACTGTTGTAGATAGGTTTAGTAAACAAGCATATTTCATTCCATGCAAGAAAACTTTAACAGCATCTCAGGCAACACAATTGTTTTTGAAAACTGTTTTCACTAATCATAGATTACCAAAAGTTATTATTTCTGACCGTGATTCTAGATTTTGTAATAACTTTTGGATTACATTGTTTGCTAACCTAGGAACAAAGATTGATTTCTCATATGCATTTCATCCTGAAACTAATTGTCAAACAGAAGCCACTAATAGTACTATTTTAGATCTTTTACATGCTTACACTATTTCTAAACCACAGACATGGGACACACATTTGCATTTACTGCAGTTTGCATATACCAATACACCACACACAGCTACAAAGAAAGCACCGTTTGAGGTGATTTATAGTTATAGATTGTCTACACCTGTTGCATCTTTATCAAATAAAGTTCAGAGTGCTGATGATATTGCTAACATGCACGCTACTATTTTTAATGAGGTTAAAGACATGATTGCCAAAGCCCAGCAATCATATACAAAACAAGCCAATAAGAAAAGACAGGCCATGAATTTCAAAGTTGATGACTATGTTTGGTTGAGAATAGAAAAACGTAGATTACAAAGTGTAGATAAACACCCAGTTGTGAAATTAGCACCTAGAATCTATGGACCATTCAAGATCATTCACAAAATCAATGACAATGCATTTAAGTTAGAACTACCACCACACTGGAAATTTCACAACACCTTTCACATTAGTTTATTACGACCCTTTAGAGGCCAATTACATGTACACCCTATTTATGAAAACCCACCTTTGCTAGATGAAGAGACTGAAATACTTGAACCTGAAGCTATCATAGATACTGACTTTATGACCACTAGAACTGGCCTTAGATATTCTAGATATTTGGTCAAGTTTAGAAACCATCCTGTTGAAGAAGCCCAATGGATGCACGCTAGAGACTTAAATGCTTTCCCCCACTCTGCTAGCTCCACATTGAGCTAATAGCAATTGAGGACAATTGCTATCCCACCCCGGGGGTATGATACCAGGAGATATATTTCACGGTGGATTTCGTGCCACGGTGGATTCCGTCAGGTTTTACGGTGGATTCCGTAAACTTTGTTGACTGGGGCTCATACACAAAGTGGATTCTTTGTGGAAGAAGTTGATGGGAACGCCTATCCTTTTTGGGCATTTCATTAATTTAGTGTATACATGGGTGATTCCATAGCGGGTGATTCCGCAAAATATATATTAAATTAATAAGCGTTTATGAGTTTAGAGTGCGCACTCGTGATAAATTAAGATTAGGATTGATATCTAACCAGTTGATTTATTTATGTAGCTAAAGACTGCCAGGTATTCACTTTTGTTGATTTAATTGTATTATTTTACTAATGATTGTGAATGCTTTAGTTGATGTATAGAGATAGTAGCAGTGGCGGAGGAAAGCATTGAAGGATAGCGTGTATTCGAGTTTTCACTTATATTTTGATGGGCGCATACCTTAGGCATGGCGCCTATATTTTGTTGCACCTATTTATTAAGGCGTTGGATATTTATTTATTATTTTGAATGCGCATGGGCGCATGATTATGATATTTGTATTTGGACATTGTATTGGGTATGCCTGACTCTTTGGGCGCCCGCCCATTAGCTTTATTTCTATTTTGTGCTAAAGCAAACTCAAAAGCCAAAAGCGTGCTATTTTGTAATTTGGGCTATTATTTGAACTTGAATATGATTAATACATAAAATACATGCTTTGTGGAGCGCTCACACAAGGCATGGGGGGAGATTGCACCCAATTGGTCTCTTGTTCATGTCGTGCATGCTTTCTACCTTGAGTTTTGTGCAAAAAGCAGAGTTCTTTTGTTCTCGGGGACCTTCCGGCGTTCACTATGCGAGCATACAGTATCCGATCTGTGCACCAGCAAAAGGCATAGCTTATTAGTAGGTCTACATAAAAACTCTTGGCCATGACCTAATTTGTGTGTCTGAACCTAAACTTTGGAGGTGCAATGATTATTTCTATTTCCATATTACATAAGGTTTTTCAACCTTAGCCTTCAAATAGGTATTACAATTTTAATCAAATTAAATGAAAGCAAAGAAAAAGTGCTTAGAGGAGCTAGTTGGAAAGAGTAGGCACAAGAAATTTAGGTGCCTCTTCTCCTCTCTTTCTTTCTCTCTTCTCCTCATGCCTTCTTGCAAAATTCTCTTCCTCTCTTGTGCTTTCTTGTATTTTCTTCTATCATGGAGGTTGAAAGTGATGAAGGGGGTGAAGATGATGGGTGTCTCAAGGATACCTAACTAATGAAGTTTCTTGTGGCAAGAGAGGCTATTGTGGCACATTCATGGTGATGGGTTGAGCCTAGGCATATACTTTGTTTCTTACAATCCCTGGTTTCGTCTCTTATGTGTGTCTGTGGGAGGATCGTTACTCCTTGGCCAATTATGCCTTTGTTGAAGATGTATTTGTCAACTGTGGTCCTGAGCAGTTTTTACAATTGCCTTCTGATATCAATCCAAGGTTATTATAGGGATTTCTTTGCTAACATATCTTGTTTTGGCCACTGATGGTTAATATGGGTTATGAGCCACATACCAATTGACCATATTCATATTCTTTCATAAATGCATAAGATCATTCAATGACATATTCATCAAACTCCCCTTCCCCACTTTGCTAGTAATTTGATGCAAGACCAAGAGGGCCATTTCTTTTACATTGCAATGTTATGTTTTGGTAAGCCAAGAGGGGCATGTTGTCTGTTTGGTGTAGGTGCATTTAATGGTTCTTTGCTTGTGCACTGTACTAGTTTAAAGGAGCACTTGGAGGGATCCAATTGCAGAGCAGAAGCTTTCTCCGGCTAGTTTACATGATACCATTCCTTTCCGTATTATTTTCCCTTAAGTAGAATGTCTTATGGATATTTTGTAATTTTTTTCTCTTTTTTTGGGGACCGATAGTCAAGGCATGAAGTCCCAAGATTAGGTTAGGTATGTCAAAGTAGGTTTGAGTAGTTGTCCAACTCTTGTAAAGACATTTTCACGAAGAAATCAATTCATTTGAAATTAAAGTTGTTTCTATTCTTCTCATATTTGTTGTGTATTCTCTCCTCCTTTCTTAGATACTATTCATTGTGCCATGTAAAATCTATATGGTATTAGAGCCTAGGGGAATCTGAGTGAAGAGTATGCGAGAGGCAAGCATTTCAATAACAAAGAGAAAAAATATTCTTTGTTGCATTAGCTAGAAACGTTGATGCATCATCCACAAATAAATTTTTTTGATAAATGTAAATACCAATTTTCTAACATCCAACCAACCTTCTTTGACCTTTATGGTCATATACAAGTGATAAAGGATATGATACAATAATGTGCAACCAAATTAGTGTGGGTGCTACAAACCATTCTCATGTGCTCATGTGTCATTACAAAAAAAAAAAGCAGATATGGCACCTTAGCTAATTAGTTTTGTTTCAAATTTCAAGTACATCTCAAAACACCACATTGGGGAATATAGGAAATTTTCATAAGTTTGGGATACGTGATCATATCTTTAGATTTGTCATAACTTGAACACTATAACTCCAAATCGAGCGCTCTATAGTTCAATAGATTCCATTTTTCAAGTGTTTTCCAATGATAGGTCACATCATATTGTTTTGAGAAACTTATGGGCATGCTATCGAAGTGCCACCTTTTAGTATTCAAAAAATGTAAATTGGGAGATTCCCAAACTCACTAATATTTTGTTAATCACATGCTTGAACAAAAAATTTATATTTCATTTTGCAGGTAGGAGATTAGAGTTACACAAAAAAAAGTACATTTCCTTTTGCAGGTAGGAGATTAGAGTTACACCAAATTCTTGGGCAATCTCCAACAACATAAAAAGACTTGAGATTTAAAACTTGTTAGAGAGGAATTAACCTTATCGTACTAAAGACCACATGAGACTATTGCTAAAAATCATATGAAAATAGGAATTTACATTCCTAAAAAAACTCTATGCACCACATAATTTATCCCCTTCATATTTATAAGTCAAGAATTCACTTGAATAGTGGCAATGCTCATAAAAAATCAATAATAGTAAGGAAGCATGATAAGTGATTAAGACATGGGAAGGCAATGGAAGAGGGCAATATTGAAGTTTGCACTCGTATACATACCTCATAAAAGAAGAGAGCAATGGAAGGACTTACAATATATAATCCATCATCCAAAGCCATTAAATTCTTTTAAATAATGATAGATATGTCTTAAAAGATAAGATTCCAGTCGTTTGGCATAAAAGCATCACTTTTGGCTTGTTTTGATGAAAGTCGGCCTTATTATCATAGCAGGGCTACCCGGGCCTATAAGTCTATATAAAGACTGCCAGAGGTTCGCACATCTATATAACAGGCTGCCACAGCTATGCGGTTCCGTTCAACGATAGAGATCAGATACTGTTAGCACGTACCAGGTACTCTGATAGTATTTATGATACCTTATGCTGGATTGTTCTAATGATGGCTAATTAATTTGAGGAGGGTGGGTTGCAGGATATCGAGAGGCCGGCGATATAAATCAATTCACCAGCAAGAGCGGTACCATGGCCCGTCCTTTGCGTTGTTTTACTCCAAATACGGTGCTGACGATAGTGATGATATGCGCCTGCCTTCTTTCAAGAGGACAAGAGATAGCCGCTACGCCGGCCATTCAGCTCGGAGGCCCAACCAACCTGCCAGTGAATGGAAGAGTGGAAGAGCTGGCAATGTTCGGGAAAAGACGGGTTCGCTTCATCCTAAGGCCGGTTCATTTCAAGAAAAAACTTGTTCAATTATATGTGGGCAGGAAGTACTTACCTGTAAAAAATAAAGGTGAAAAAGACTCGGACCGTTTAATTTGGATCATCCAAGGAGAATATCCTTCTCAATATTAAAATAGAAGGAGAATCTCCTTTTAGAATGATATAGAAAAGGATTTTAAATAATAAATATAACATATATATATATATTATATATATTATAATATTTTAAATTAAATCTTAAAAGTTAAGTCTTTTTAAAGCTTTAAAGTTTAACTTTAAAGGATGCATTGCAATTTGCCAAATGGCAGATGGACTCTGGAGTGACGATCTAGCCTTGAAGTTTGAATATTTTAGATTTAATTATAGCTTTAATTATAATTAATTCTTACTGCACTCGACTGGCAGCAACCAACTAACCACTATCAGTCTTCAGATGGGAGAGAGAGAGAGAGCTCTTGTAGACTTGTGATGATAAATCGTGAGCCTGCATGCAGTTTGTGAGTGTTGCATTCAAGCTTGAGACGTTGAGCCTTGTCTTCCTACTTATTCTTGAATCTTGAGTCGTGATTGTGCCTGGGCCTGTGGGATCCTGGAGGGATTCAGGAGAGAGAGAGAGAGAGAGAGAGAGAGAGAGAGCACTTAAGGCTCAGGCTTCAGTCGCTCAAGCCTCAAGGCTCAGAGCCTTAGCCTTTAGGCCCTTAAGGCTTAAGCGTTGTGGCGGCCCGTGGGCTTGGCATTGTGGCAGCTCTGTGTAGTGTGGGCGTGGCGCTGTGCCATGTGGGCGTGGAGGCTTCTAAGTGTGTGCCATCATCTGACATCCATGGCGTGAGCCTTGAGGCTTCTAAGTTCTAACAGTTAACTTCTAGAATCTAAGGCTTAAGCGTGGGCACTCGGCCGTGGCAGTGGGCTCTGTGGGGCCTGCCTGTGGGGGCGTGAGCCCTGAAGGGTGAGGCTTCGAGAATCGACAGTCTGCGTGGGGGCGTGAGAGAGAGAGAGAGAGAGGGCGTCTGGACTCTGCGTGGACTCTGAGAGGGCGTTTGGGGGCGTGAACGGTGAGACAGCGCTGCAGCTGCCAGCAGGATTCAACAGAGAGGCGTCTGGAGTCTCGACTCTGCCGTGGCCCATCAGGCCCTCAGGGCTGAGAGAGAGAGAGAGAGAGAGAGAGAGAGAGAGTCCGCGTGGGCCCTGGGCCCTGGGGGCGTGAGGCAGTGCTTCAACTGTGTTCAAGAATCAACAGGGAGTCGTCCGCCGTGGCCCGTCCTGCGTCAGGGTCTGAGAGAGAGAGAGAGAGAGAGAGAGAGAGAGAGAGAGAGAGAGAGAGAGAGAGGGCATCCTGCCATCCAGGCTCCAAAGTCCAGCGTCCGCCGTGGCCCGTGACCTGGGCAAGTTTCTACCCTGGGACCTGGGCGTGGGGGCATGAGGCAGCACTATTTTGCTTCAAACTTTCAAAGTTCACAACTTCACTGTTCAGTGTTCAGCAGACTCGCAGAGAGAAAGAAGACACATTGGCAGACTCGCAGAGAGAAAGAACTGTCGCAAGAAGATTTGGGCCCTGAAGATTGGCCGCGGGCCGCAAGCCCTGAAGGTAAGCACCATCTCGATTCTTTATAAGTTTATTGTTCAATTTTGATTTTGCTTTAAGTTTTAAAGTTTAAAGTTTAGTCTTTTAAGTTCTACTATTACCAATGTAATTTTTAATTAAGTATTGATATCACTCAATAAAGCAATAGCATGCATGCGATCTCTTTTCTTTTAAGAGTGGTTGGTGAAATGAAAGATTAGTAACAAATTCTTTTTGTTATATGTTTATTGATAAATTTGTGAAGGTTGAAGATAAAAAGAGACTAAAGATCTGAGGAGCTTGGTTTTCAAAGGAACAAAGGCATTATAAAAGGTAGCAAATTTCAAGTATTATTAGCAAAGAAGGTAAGATCGAAACTACTCTTTTTATTTTCAAGAAATGGCACCTAAATCAAGAGAAAAAAGACAAGGAAATCTTCTTTCATGGGTCGGGATTGAACATATAACTAAGCATCCTTCTAAAAAGGTAAAAGAAAACACTAATAATATTGTGGATTCATCTTCAATTAATGTATTGCCTTTGAATGAATCACTTGATAATATTTCACTTGAAGATAAGGCTGAACTTGAAAGAAAAAAAGAAGGACGTTTACTCTTTCAAGAGAATTGGCTTGACCAATTCAAATGGCTTGTTTATGATAGAGACGAAGTAAAAATGTATTGTAAGTATTGTTTAAAATATCCTCATCCACATAGTGCATATTCAAAAGGGGGATCAATAAATTTTAAAATTAGTAACTTAAAATCCCATGTTCGCACGACTTGTCATAAGTTTGCTATGGAAGCCATTTTGCTTGAAGGAAAAGATTGTATTGAAAAGAGTGTTAAAAAAATAAGGGAAGTCAAAGATGAGGCATTACTTTCATTATTTAGAATTGCATATTTAATTGCTAAACAAAATTTGCCATTTTCAGTTTTTCCTGAGATGATAAATTTGTTGCAAGATTGTCATGCACCATATACAACTAGTCTCTATAATGATGATAAGGCATGTGCTGAAATGATCTATTGCATGGCATCACATCTTATGAAAACCACAATAATGAAGGTTTCTGCTAGTCCATGGTTTGGTGTTTTAATTGATGAGTCCAATGATATCTCTTCACATGGACATATGGTTATTTATTTATCATATCTTGAGAGAGATTGCATTCCCAAGACAAGTTTCTATGGCATTATACGTGTGCATGATGGTACTGCAAAATCTTTGTTTGAAGCTATTATTAGTGAGCTAAAGAAATGTAAGCTAGACTTGTCTAGATTTGTTGCTTTTGGCTCCGATGGATGTTCCACAATGGTAGGAAAGGATAATGGTGTTCAGGCCTTATTGAAAAAACATGTTAATCCATTTCTAACTTCAATTCATTGTGTTGCACATCGTAGTGCCCTTGCAATATCAAGTGTAGCAAAAGAGATGCCTTATTGTAAAAAGCTAGAAAAGCTTATTAATGCCATAGCTTCTTATTTCAATGTTAGCACAAAGAGATTAGAAGGCTTGCAAGCTATGCAACAAGATTTGGCATGTCCCATTCTTCGACTTGAGCATACTTTTGATGTGAGATGGTTAAGTAGATATAGAGCCATTAGTAGAGTATGCAAGTCTTTAGATGCCATACTTGAGATCACAAAAAAAGAGGCATTGCATATTTATGAAGAATTGGTTGAATTTGAGTGTGTTTATTGCTTACATTTCTTAGCTGATATTTTAAGAGGTTTAACAACATTAAGCCAAATGTTTCAAAAGGACTTTGTAGATGTCACAACTATAGATAGTCTTGTGAAGAATGAAATTATATCCATAACACAATATTACATTGATTGTCCTCCTCCTGATATGAATGCATTAAGTGTTGGTATATATGGATATGATATCCTTCCAGACTATGGGCCTGAAAAAGGATATTTATATACATTAAGAGGTGCTTTGCATGGGAATAAGTTTTATGAGCATGATTTAAAACGTAAAATTAATGGAGAAGACTTTAATAGGGCCTTAGAATTTCAAGTTGCTTTTGCCAAGTCAGTGGTAAGTAACTTGAATTCTCGATTTGAAGATAATTCCATGCTTAATTGTTTAAAAATACTTGTGCCTACACAACATCCAATACAAGAGAAGGCCTTAAAAACCTATGGAATCCAAGAAATAGATAAACTAACTTCATTTTATGGTTTTCCCAAAAAGTTGAATATAGAGGAATTCCCTGCAATGATAGAAGTTGATGAGTTTAAGAAAGAATTTAGAAATTTTAAGCATCTAGCTTCTAGAGATTGGGTAAGATTCACATTACCAGAGGTAACTTCAGCACTTGCTTGCAACAATATGTGGAGGGATGCTTATCGTAATGTTCTTACTCTTTGTCAAGTAGCTCTTGTCCAATGTTCGAGCATTGCTATTTGTGAGAGAGGTTTTAGTGCTTGAACTGTGATAAAGAGTAAGCTACGTAATCGTTTGGAGATTAAGAGTTTAGATGCATTAATGAAAATCTTTATTGAAGGGCCTTCTAAATTCACTAATATGGAGTTCATTGAGAGTATGGACTTATGGACTGAAAAAACACATCGACATTTATACACAGCACAAGGAATTTGCTCATTGATTTTGCAATAACTTTGCATATTCAAAGGGGCAATTGATTTTTTATGGCCTATGATGATATTGAAGTCACTATGCATTATTTGCGCTTTTGTTATCTTAAATTTTTTATCTTTTTTCATTGACACAATTTCTTCTTTTTTCCTATATGTTTATTATATTTTTATAATGTAAAATTTGCTTTTTTTTTCTTTATGTTTAGTTCTTTATCTATGTTAAACTTATTTTTTCTATGTTCTCTTTCATGTTAGTTTTGTTTTCTCTTTTTGGTATCATGGTTGCTTCTTTCAATAAAATATGCTTGTTTTTTAAATCTTTTTTTTTAAATTTTGCTTGTATTTCATTTCTCTTTTATGTTTTTTTCCTTTTTTAAATAAAAAAATTAACTTATTTTCTTTTGGGTTTTTGTTTTATACTTTCTTTTATTTTTGTGCTTATGATGTATATACTTCTCTGAGGCCATAGCGTCTAGACCCATTAAGAGACATAAAAACCACCTCTATACATTTATTTTTTACTATTAAAAATGTAGATAAAAAATGTAAATTAAGTTTCTTAATGATAATAAAGGTTTTCATTTTTAAGGCATAAGAGAAGTAATTTAAAAAATTCCAAGAAAAACTTTGAAATAAAGATCCTTTCAAATAATAATAAAAAGGTGATTATCTTTTCATTATATATTTAAAAGGGAATTAGACCGGTTCAATTTGTAGGATAAAAGGATTTGGACCGGTTCAAGTTGAAATGGAAAAGTTTTGGATGGTTCAAATTTTCCGAAACTTCTTTAGGCTAAGACAAGAAGGATTTATGTCAGGTTCACAAAATTTTTTTTCCCGAACACTGAGAGCTGGCCCGTTATGCCATCCATCAATATAATGTGTTGCATCTTGGATTGCCGAAGGAGGTGCAGGTAGGTAAAGAACGCACGCACTAGCTAAATAAGAAATTAATGAGTTGGCGGGTTCATTCATCTGTCTAGCATACTTATTATAATCTAATGTATTGTCGTTGGTCATTTGCTTATACGACACGTCGACAATACTGCGGCTCAGAACTTTCGCAACGAGCCTTCTCTTGAATTGGTGAAGGTTGTCTCAGCAACACAGCAAGCTGTGCTTGGTTTTATGTATGTTCTGTGGTTTGAAGCTGCGCCTGTCGAAGGCCTTAATTTATTAGAGAAGCCAAGATTTGGATTCGCCCGCCCGTTCGGCGACCAGTTTGTGCCACTCTCTTTGGAAGGCTTTTACCAGTTTGAGATTTAACTGTGGCCGATGATGATGATCGTGCTGGCGATGTCTATGGTTATCATGCTCGCCACGAACCATCTGCACCCACGCCCAGGCAGAATGAGTATGGCCATCCTCATCCTCATGTCGAAGACGCCGATGGCCATCATGCGAGCCGTGCCTCAACACCTACACCAACGCCTGTAGAGAATGAGTATCAGCACCACCACCATCATCAGCATCATCTGGACGACGTACCAGCACCAGCTCCGTACGCGTACGGTCGCCATCATCATGTGCACCATGCCGCATCAGCACCAGCGCCCATGCACGTTGATGAATACCATCCCGATCACATGATTGGATGATGAGATGCAAGTAGCTATGCACGCCAACGGCGTGCCCTTAACAGCAGTCAACATCCTGTTCTGTTCTTGATGGCAACCGTTTAGGCAATTGCCCTGTTTTGTCATTCTCCGTCGTATTTGGCCTCGCTGAGTTTTATTAAACAGCGGAAAATTAGTAATGGTACTGCTGGACGTTGGAGTTCAGCCGTGGTATTTTGGACTACTTCTTCATTGTATGTGCTTCGATCAAGCTTCCTCTTGGCAACGTTGCAAGTGATGTTTGTGCTTGCCTAACTTCTCTTATTTCGTTGCGAATCTCCACCTAGCTGTATTTGACTGCTCTTAATTTTAATACACAGGGAAAACTTTTTTATGGCACTTCCATTTGCCCAAAGTTTTCCATGGCACTTTCTTTTGCCCTCTCCGAATGGAAATTGAAATTCTCAAGTGATAGTTCTCACGGCTTTTGACTCACCACCTAAATGCACTTGCTATTACGCATGTTAATATTATGTTAATATTAATAGTTTAAAGTTTAATATTTGCCATTAAACTCTCATGAATGCGTGCTAAAAGTCATCCAATATATATACCAATTGAATCTAATGCAAAACAAACCGCCATGAAAGTTATGTGTGCTCCCCCTCTCACCAACACTGATCTTTTCTTATGGCTCGATTGCTCCCTTTTTTTGGATGTGATCTAGTAATTGTACTTTGCTCTCATAAATTTACATCAAGACTTTCTAATTTTACAAATTGGATGTGCAGGCTTATTTGTTGTATTTATTTGACCAACTCTTGCAAACTCAACACTTGAATGTACTTTCTCTTACAACTCTAATAATCTTTTGAACTTGTTCCCTTTCTCCCTTAATCTATTTTGATAAGGCTCTTTTTGTAGTCTAAATAAAAAGTAAAATAAACGCTCAAATAGTACAAAGAGTAACATGAAAATATAATAATAAAATTATGGTAGAAAAAGGAATATATACCATGTAAGAGAATGTGTACTTGATACTAGAATTATCTACAAAATAATGATATATCAAGGCAATGGTAGAAGCTTGAGGCAATGTCATGAAAGAGAGTGATGGCTAGGTGAGAGCATCCTATTGGATAGTGGAAAAAACAATAGAGAGGGTACTTAGAGCTTGTGGATATTGTAACTAAAAGGGAACAAAGCTATGGTGATGGTTGATAGTAACGAATTTAATTAGTACCACCATTAGCATCATTATATGCGTCACAAACAATGATGCTATATTGTGGAAAATAGGGCCCAAAATTGTTGTCACAAAAAAACATTGCAATTCTTTTGATTAGAGAGTGAGGTGAAAGATAGAGAGAGATGAAGAGAGGAGAAGAGAGAGAGAGAGGAAGGAGAGGAAGAGAGAATGAGTTAGAGAGAGAGTGTGTGTAGTGGGAGATCACGCTCAACCGTCAAGACCCACGGACTGCTTATTGTTTCAAGCGTTCCAAGTGAGCTCTAATGGCTATCTCTCACCTAGCCAACGCGCTGTCTATTCTAGAAGTGTAGTGAGTTTACATTAATGTGGATATGAGTAGCCTCCTCCCTCTCACACTTCGGTAGTTCCAGGATCTTAGATGCTAGCTCAAGCATCCTCAAGCCTCCTCCATCTCCAAGCTCCATTCTCCATGGCCGCGTACGCGAGAAAATAGAAGAGAAGAGAAGAAGAGAAGAGGAGATGGCGAAGGGCTTCACCCTCTTGATCCCTTCCTCTCACACACTCACTCTCTCACACTCTCACGCTCCCTCTCTTAAGACCACACACAAGCAAGAAGAGGAGAAGAAGAGAAGAAGACTCTTGTTGCTACACATCAAAAGAATGAGCTATCATTCACTTTTTGAACTTTATATATAAGCCCTAAAATCCTATGGGCACCCATCCCTTTTTTACATGATCGGCCATTGTGGCAAGGACTTTTTTCCATTTCCCTCTTCTAGCCTTGTGCCTCTAGCCTACACCCATCTAATATTTTACAATTGGCACAGGAGGGAGCCTGACGCTCTTTTACAAGAGTTTTTCGAGTTTTTTGAGGCACCTTTTCATTTAAAGTTGCATGTTTTCTGCTCCGGTTCATCTTTAGAGGCTGCCTGCATGTCTTTGCTCTTTTTTCATCTTTCTTTTGCTTTTTCCTTCATTTTTTTGCCATCTCGACTTATTAACATTACCCCCTCCTAGACGGGTACCAGTCCCATGGCACTTCGATGTTGGGGTGGTGTAAGGGTGAGGGCCACATGTAAACTCAGGTGCTTGTGGAAGCTTGAGAATGATGTTTATCGGAGCAGCTAATTGGATGTCATGGGTTGACGAGGGCCTCCGAAGTTGGTGGTTTGGCGCTTTTGGGGTGCATGAAGGAGAAGGTGCGGTGCTCTACCTAAAGGGGGGGGTCTACCTTATTGTGTTAGTGCAGTGTGCTCGTGCTAATGGAATGGGGAGGTAGGTCTAACCGCATGCAAGCCTGGGTGATGTCCCACTCTTGAGGACCCCATTGGTGCAAAGGGAGGTGCGGTGCAAGTAGCTTAGGGTGACATGTCTAACCATAGGCGAGTGTTACCTCCCTAGGTATGTCCTGCCTTTGATGGGCCCTAAGCGTGAAGTGGAGGAGCAAAAAGGGCTACGGGGTTAGAAGCGGAGCCAGCCGACCGAAGCCACCGGGCACGCCTAACTTGAGAATCCCTAGGTGCAGTGATCGTGCTGTAAAGGTACTAAGTGGTTCTGCAAGTGAGTTTTTCCGTCCATTCAGTGTGGAATGGCATTCGTGCTTTTCTTTTCATGCTGTTCTTTTCCTTTTCCTTACCTTGCTCTGCTCTTACTCTTTCTCCTCTTTTTGTTTTTTTGTAATGAATGACAACTAGGCCTAATCCTCTTCATCTGAATGAGGGGGGGAAGGAGGGCGGATGGATTTGTGCAAAAATTGGTGGATTTGTATGTACCCTTTCAGGTTCATGCGGACGTGGAGAGGAAGGGGTGATTACACCTAGTAAATTGGCTGTCACTCATGTCCTCTAAGAGAGCTAGGCAAAAGGAGGGGAGTAAGCTAGTTTTCATCATCAAGCGTGCCATAGTGCAGTTATCAATAGCATTGGGATCAAAAAAGAGGGGAGGAAAGTCATTCTCTTGCGCTGTCGGATCTTGCTTGAGTAATAGCTTAAGAGACCTAAGGTAATTACATGTAGCTATAAAAGCGGGATCGAGACAGGAGGAGAATTCTGCGAGAAAGTGAGTCATGGATTCCGTTAGGCTTCCTAAATAAAAAAGGAGGGCATTATCGAAGGAGGTGGCGTTGGAATTTTAAATGATGGGGAAGTCATGCCGCCCATGGAGGGTGGCGACAAAATCCATGCCTACCCTACGAGGATACGCCATGAATGTGGTGTCGTTCCTCTCATAGGGTAGGGTGTTGCAAAATGCCATCCAGGCGAGCATGTTGACATTGCATATTCGCCTTCTCCAGAGGGGTTGGCACTTGTAGCCCCTTACAGTGTGCGGTACCTCGAACACTTTGTCTTGCCAAAACTCTGCTTCCTCCATGCCCCACAGAGTGGGGGTCTTTGCCCTGTCGTCGAGCCATTTTTGGCCCAGTCGACTGCCAGCCACGATCACCTCTTCCATTACTTTGATCGGTAGGACCCTTCTCAGGCTGTTAGACATAAGGAAGCTGAAGGAAAAAGGATCCTTTTCGATTTTGTGCCATTTCCAGATCACCAGCTCTGCATGGAATTGCGTTGGGAGGTCATCGGGGCATGGTGGGAGGGATGCGAATGGCCGCACGACTGGCTTGGCTTGCAGCTACCTTCTGGCTTCTTCCACCAATTTTTTCCGTCGCTCCTTGAGCATGGCTTGTCTATTTAGGGGCAGGTTGAGTGGTTTCTCTTCTTGATCGTGCGGCGAGGGGGGTTGTGGGATTACATCTTCTTTAAATCTGTTCATGTCGAACTCAAGGTCTGCTCCCTCTCCCTGTCGGTCTCCCTGTTGTGCTCCCTTTTCAAATCCTAGGGCATCTATTTCTTGGGGGGTGAGGCCGGCCAGCAATAGGTATTTCCGTTGCTCGTCCAGATGCAGCCTAACCTCCACAAGTTGGGGTGGCATTTGCAGTCCTGCATATAGGGCTCTACGTGCAATGCTGAGCTTCCTTTGTGCCACCTCCAATGACTCTCCCTCCTCTCGGCGTGTAGTATCCATGATAGTGTCGAGGAAGGCTTTTTGTTGGGCACCGAAGGCCACTTCGGCGGCTTCTGCCTTGCTCTCTGCAATGATCTTTTCCTTTTCTACCGGAGGAAAGCGCCGAGCCAGTGTCTTCACCCTCTTTTCATTATGCACCACCCACTCCTCTACTCTCTTGTTCATTTCCTCAATGCTTTCCCCTTGCTTCAGGGTCAGTATCATGAGCCTTTTCTCTTGGTCCTCCAATTCCTTGATTAGCCTCTCTTATTCTTTTTTTTCAGAGTTCAATTGATCGGTTAGGCGCTCAATCTCTTCTTGCTGCTCCTCCATATCCTACTTTCTTTTCTCATCCCGGGCGTAGTTGAGCTCAACCATGAGCTCTTCAACTTTAGCAGTTTTTGTAATGAGCTCCTGATATTGCATTATCAGGAGCTTATGTTCTCTTTGCATCTTCACTAGCTCCTGTGTTTTACTCTCGAGCTGCTGCCTCCAGTGCTCTTCCCTCTCATCCTTAGCCTTTATTTCCTGCTTGAGATCTGTGATCTCCCTTTACTGAATGGCTATCATCCTTGTTTTGTCAAGCTAGAAGGTGGCTATTGATTTCTTCTCATCTACCAACTCAACCACAGCTAGCTTTCTTCCTTCTTAGCTTTCTCCAACTGAGAGAGTAGCTCGGCGACGTATTCTTCGTAATTAGCTGGCGGCGTCATCGTTATTTGGATGGGTGTTGTTGCGGCCTCCACCTTCTATCGTTTAGGATCTTGCCTAGACTCTGCATCTTTCGTCAATCGCTTTTGCCCTGTAGCCATAGTTTCAGTGCTCTTTCCCTCGGCTATCTCCTTGTTAATGAAGTACTGCATCCATACCACAAAATTTGATACGTCTGCACTGGTGCAGATGCTGGGGGTGATGGTGGTTGGCTCGGTGGGAGGCACCAATAGAGTAGGAATTGGGTACATGGGGGCTTTGCCCTTTCCCTCAGTGGACAAGAGGGCGGCACAATATCCGACACCTGTGTGCTTGACCCAAGCCATTCTTCTCTATGTGGGCT
Source organism: Lygodium microphyllum (assembly GCF_053477565.2). Taxonomy (NCBI): domain Eukaryota; kingdom Viridiplantae; phylum Streptophyta; class Polypodiopsida; order Schizaeales; family Lygodiaceae; genus Lygodium; species Lygodium microphyllum. The sequence goes on from NC_141143.1 coordinate 81,803,746, forward strand.
CAAACTCCCCAGTTCATCTGCTCTGCATTGTTGTTCGATGGATCGGCGTGTAGCTTCAGCCAGGTCCTCTTCCTCCTTCCTTCTTAGTTCTTCCTTTTCTTCATCAGCCTTTCTTCACTTTTTCTCTTCTTCTTTTCTCTGCTTTTCTTTCTTTTTCTCTTTTTCTTCCTTATTCTTTTTTTTCTCTCCTCTGTCTCCTGTTTTGATGCCTTCTTAGCCTTTTGTAATTCCTTGTTTTCATTTTCTTCTTCCTGTTTTTTCTTCTTCTCCCTCTCCTTGGCCTCCCTAAGGGACTCTCTCTTGGCCTTCTTTAAGTCCTCTTTCTCTTTCCTGCGGCCCTTGTCATCCTTTTTCTTCCTTTGAGTTGTCTTCTTTTTGGGTTTCTTGGTCACCTTCATGCTTTCATGTTCTTCCCCTTCTTCATCTGTTGCAGTTTTATCGGTAGATTTTTCTCTTTCCTGGTGAGGAGGCATCCTCTCGGGCATTTCTCCTTCTCCCTCCTCTGCATTTTGCATCTCTCTTACTGCCTCTTGGATGAGCGCAGTCAAGACACCTCCATACCCGATGAAAGAGGCCTTGGATGAAGCTTTCTTTCTTTCTGTAGCCTTGGAGGCTGGAGACTCCCTACATGCTTTGGCACACTTCCTAAAGCCAATGCTTTAGCTGCGTGGTCAATAGTTTTTGTACATACCCGTTCCAATCAACTTCATCCAGAGTGTGGGCCGCTATGTTCTCCAGCACATGCACACTGATTCGATGCATCAGGGAGTTTTAGCACTGGCTGGAGAAGAGCACATGTACTAGTTTTGCTTACAGCCTAGCTTCTACGTCGGAAATGTCTTGGATGCTGATGCCGTCATTGGTGAGCACCTCCTCCCTTTTCATTTTTAGCATAGCATAGACATCCCTCTTCTATTTTCTCTCTGTCTTTGCCTCCAATCCCAATGCCTTCTCCACCAAGGCTGGATCTAGACGGACCTGCACCTGCGTGGCACTTTCTCCTCTACCCACTGTCATTGTGCCGCATTCTTGGTCTAGGTCGTATGATCTGAGGAACTCCATACACTTCAAGTGGTTTGGCTCTTGTGAGAATTTTTCGAGGTACTTGGTGAGGTTACATTGCTTGACCACCCTCTTAGCTGCTTCCTTCCTAGCCACCACAACTTCTATGTTGCGGACAGTTCAAAACTTAAGCTGGCTGAAAGCGCAGTTTTCTAGGTAGATGTGATATTACTCTCTTTCATCGTCTATGAACGGGAGTTGTTGGGCGCGGTCTTGCTGGGAAATCTTTTGTTCCTATCATAAATCGTAATTTTCATTAGTACTTGCGACATAATAATTTGCTGAAAAAGAAAAACTCTATGCTTTTGAATGAATTCATTAAGATCCAATGTGGATTCTCCTTTTCAGACTTTGACTTTTTGCCCTTCACTTCAAAATTTTCATGCCCTTTTCCTACCCCATCCGTTTTTCATAATATATATCTATGTGTTTCACTGACTTTGATTTGATTTACTGATTCTGATTTGATTCACCTTACCCCCTCCCCTTCCAACTTGAGAAGAATCCTTCCTAGGATTTAGGGTCAGAAGATTAAGGGCTTTCGGCATGAAGGTGTAGGGGTTACTTGTGAAGGAGCCAAGTATAGAAATTAGGATTGTATTCCAAATGAGCTTCATGGTCCAGATCAAGGGGCCGAATCCCTACGTACGTGATGTATGTGAGAACATTGTTAGGAAGTCACCAGAGTTGACACGGCTAGCAATGTGTAACTCTTCCTCAGTCAACAAGCGATCGAGGTAAGCGATCGAGGTAAGGGCTTTGGGAACCCATCTTTGACTGATTACGTGTCTATTCCTATAATTGTGTCTAGGCCTCCTAGGTTTAGGGTTTCTGGTCTTATGAGGGTAGGAGCATCGAATCCTAGGCAGCTGTTGTGGCTCTTTAGGCATCCATTGAAGGCCAGGCTGTTGGACCTTAGCCTTGGTTGCAGTCTATGAAATTCAGGGAGTGGCGATCGCACACCACCCCCTCCTTAGACTTGACTACATATGCTTCTATCGGTGGCTTTGTGGCCCAGGATGAGGTCAATTGCTGAAAGTTGTAACAATGAGAACATTGCCTATTGCGAGGTGGATGCGCTATGACTCGTAATCAAGATTGCAGTGAGCCTGATTTCTGAAAGTTCACCCCAGCAGCGACTCTGTGCCTGCGTCTTTAGTGTTTGGCAACATGTAAAAAATCAGTGGTACAGTCACATCCTCAATAGAGACGGCGGCTCTGCACTTGCCCAGAAGTGCGTATGAGTGGGTCCCATATGGGCTTAATCTAGCAGTGGTGGGTTGAAGTTGTGATTTGCCAAGTTGGGTCCAATGATCGTGAGTTAAGACATTGAAGTCGTCGATCAGGGTATTAAAAGCGCATGTTTGGTTGGCAATGACCGTGATATGGAGGTATGCGGACTCTACGGCTTTCTCATCCTCATCGTCGATTTCAGTGATTGTGGCTGCTTGTACTTTGACATGCGGTTCTAATATCGGTGGCTCATGCAAAGGATGCGTAGGAGGGTAGTACTTCTTGACACGACTTCCATTGAAGAAGCCTATTCCTTCACCGTCTAGGGTCTCAAGTTCGACATTGCCTGTTCGGCTGATTGCACGAACTTTGAAGGGTCCAAGACCTCTAAATTTCATTTTTTGCATATGCCCCTTAATTGAGTAGAGGAGCACTAACTCACCTTGTTCGAACTCACACTGCTTGACGTGCTAGTCAAACCCGCTCTTGTGTCCAGCTTTCTCACAGATTAGCGCATGGATGGCCAGAAGATGAGTCTCCGAGAGGTGTTCGAGTTCAACCAAGTGTTGTGTCCATGTCTCCTTCCCTTCCCATCATTCTTGAAGCGCTATTCTCAGGCTAGGAATGAAGAATTCTAATGGTAGAATCGCTTCAATTCCATATGTCAGTCTAAAGGGGGTTTGACCGACAGCCATTTTATAAGCTGTGCGGTAAGCCCACAAAGCTCTCGTCAACTTGTTGTCCCAGTCACTGCGTGAAGCAGAGACAACCTTGGTCAAGACTACCTCACCCTCACTTTCATCACTGAAGGATTGGCAGTCTTCGTATTCGTCATTAGAGTCCTCTTCATCAAACTACTCGTTGTCTCCTAGGGATTTGTATATCTCTTGTCGTTGGTCAGGAACTAGGGCCCCAGTTATACATGAGGTTTAAGTCATGCACTCTGGTCCATTTCCAGTTGGATTCATCTAAGAGATCCTGGAGTGGTTTGAAATTTGCAGCTGGATTGCCAGCTAGCTTGTCCATTAGGTATTCCATTATCTCTTGGAGTTTCCTTTTGTTGGTTGGGACTTGGAAGTTGACGGGCTTCGGTTTCCCATGAAGGCTTCTTGCCATTATGCAGACTGGTACGGAGGGTGTGTCATTAGCCTTGCCGATTGTTTTGATGGCTTGCTCATACGCCTCATGATCTAAGAATGGCAGGTCGATTGTAGCGAGGACATGCATCCAATCTCGCTCATTCTCTAGGCATGGGATATACTTGGTCAAGGGCCCATAGGACTTCTTGACCTAAGCATTACCCTTGAGCATAGCGGAGATGGCCTCTAAGTCGACTGGTGAGGTCTTCTAGGTGTCCATCTCTACTCTCACGGTGTCCATCCAATGGCCAAGGAAGATCAAGCCGTTACCCCAATCTTCCATGACTCTAGCTTGCGCATCCAGGGTCGGCCTAATAGGATGTCATAGTCCACTCCCTTCATGACTATAAAGTCAACGAAGAATTGGACACCTGCGATCTTCACTGGCCAATTCTTAAGCACCCTGAATGGCTTGACTCTCATACCATTTGCTAATGTGACATTAAACCTAGCACTTTCGACAGACGGGTTTCCCCAAGTCCGAAGCACCGCGTGGCTAAGAACACTAATCCCAGCTCCCGTATCCATGATTCCCTTTCTCGTTGTGTCGCCTAGGGCTAGAACCAGTAAGATCGCATGCATCTTCTCGGAAACTTCCCAAAAGGCATTGACGTGTAAGGATTTAGGCATAGAGTGCAGCGTCAAACTCGGTATTTGCGTCTCTGCATTCTGGTCGTGAGAGTCTGTGGTGACTTGTTCTCTTGACCCTTCAAACCATTGCTTAAGATCTTGCCATAGGGTGGGATGTTGCCTAAGAAGATCTCCCAGGCTAAGTGTTACACGGGTAGTCACCAACGTGGTCAGGAGATCGTTGGGTGCTTGTCTCTCTTCTAACCTGGATTGTCCTAGCCAATGGCCGTGACTGATCTGCGGCCCTATAGCATCAAGGCTTGGCCTTAGCGGCACTGCTTCTTGTGTAGTTGCTTCTCCCGACTTTGGTTGAGCAAGTGAGACCAGCGTCCTTATGTTGGAGAGATCATCGTTCTCATCCTCTATGATGGGCTCCACGTCTTTTAGATGCTCTTGAGCTTCCTTCACCTTTTCTATGGCCTCTAACTATTGCTTCAGATGTGAGTATTCCCCTACCTTAGCACTTCCCTTTGCGGCCGCGCTTAGGGTCTGAAGTCTCTACCTCTGCGTTAGAGACGTTCTTTCCAGCAGGCACAGTTGTAGCACTCTCTGTTTTTAGTGCGATTTTAGCTTCTAACCTCTTTCTCCTCTGTTTACGGCTCTTCTTTCCTATCGAGGCTGCATTGAGATTGCTAGGTCCTTGTAGAGAGATGCCGGCTTGCTTCGTTTGGGCATGGGTCATGACCTGCAATGGAATGGGCATGGCCTTCCCATCGAGGTTCTCGACACCAAACAGCCCCAATGGGACAGATGGCATGTTGGCTGAACTAGAAGATGGCTTTCGCTTTGGGCAATCAACAAAGAGATGAGTGATTCCGCACTCTGCACATCTTTGGTCAACCTTGTCTCTGTTTTGCTGCTCCCTTTTAGGGCACCGTGACGAGACATGTCCTGGGTGACCACAAGTCCAACAAATGATTGGATCCTACGTCTCCCCTCCTAGGCCTCTACCTCACCCTCTTTCCAACACCATCACCAGCACTGGTCAATAATCCATAAGGACTGTGTTGCCCTCGTCATCATGCGAGACGTAAGGGTATACGTAGGTCTCTTCTTCTGTTGGTTCTTCCACGTAGTGGACAGGAGTGTCACTTGGTGGATGGGTTACATAAGGACCAGGAGGTCTAGGAATGCCTGTAGGATTTATTTCCATCCTAGAAACACCCCGCTTAATGTCGTTAGGCGCAGGAAGGGCCAATGGGGCTCCCCTTCTGAAAAATGGCTACGGCCTATTTGCTAGGTAAGGTTGGCCGTATGGCTGTGAGTATGGAAGTCTTCTTGGCAATCTACAATGCACGACGTCATGACTGAACCTACCATAGTTAGCGTAAGGTCCTAACCTAGGGTCTTGACACTCGGTTGGCAAGTGATTTCCACCACAGTACACGCATTGGACGTGTAGGCGCGTTGGTCGTCTCAATATGTCTTGCAACTTGGTTAACTTCATCTTAACGTCAGCAAAGTCTTGGTTCGTCTCGGTGGTTTTCCCCTTATCCTAGGATAATGGGACTGATTGTTCACTCGAGGCTGACACTCTCTCTGAATTTCGCGAGTTGGTTTGCTCAGATTTTGAGCTCCTAGAGCCTTGTTCCTTTAGGTGATCGTCAACTTGGATGGCTTCGTCAAAGACCCTATCTAGCGCATCTCGCTGCAAGCTCGAGTTTCCTGCCAAAGCCTTATATAATTCCTCATTCCGAATCCCACTGATGAATACAATTGATACTGCTCTTTCATTTGGCCACTCTCTAGTAGGGATTCTCTTGAAGAGACTCCTCACGTGGGTCACGTAATCTCGAATTTCCTCCTTCTCTTTCTGCTTGACGTTCATGAAGCATACTAGTAGATTATCGGAGTATCCGAGCTCGGCAAATCTCTTGATGAAGAGATCCTTGAGGCCATCAAAGTTGGCTCGCTCTGCGGTATCTAAGCTCATATACCACGTCCTACCCTTGTCGCCCAAGCAAAGCCCAAACGCTTGAGAGCGTTGAGTTAGGTCATTGAGGCTGTTGGCTTCGCAGACTTGCTCGAGCTGCTTAACAAAGCTGTATGGATTGTCATGGGGTTGGTACTTATCAAGTTGCTTGGCAACAATAGGGATTTTAGACTGGCTCTTTGAGCCTTGGTTTGCTCCTAATCCTACGAACAGCGATGTTGCTAGCGCCGTGGCACTTTGCACTGCACCCGTGTTATCGAGTAGCCGCTTCATGAGAAGCTCGCTTAGCGTTAAGTCTCCTGCTAGTGCTCTCTCATGGTCCGTTCGATTTCTACCAACCAGGTTCAGCACCTGTTGCACCTCTCGCAACTCCATGCTTTGCTTTTGGCTCCTAGCCTGCTGATCCCTATTGTATTCAGCTATGCTTTGCAATGCTTTGCGGGCTAGCTTTCTCTCCTCTTCTAGATCTGCGATGATAACGTCTGCTGTCCTGCCGCGGTGCTCATACCGGGCATGAGCGTCGTAATTGCTGACCAGTTGTTAAATAGTATATGGAAAGACTCCTAAGTTGAATTCCTCGTTAGATCTGCGGTCTGAAATTTCTTCTGCCATTGTCGAGTTCTCGTGCTCCACAAAGCTATTGATCAGGTTCAGTTTACTTGTCAAATCCACTTCGTCGGCGCCCCTTGCTTGGTCCTACTTTGCGCATTGATGGTTTGTCAATGTATTGGGTCCTCTCCTTCTAGTGGGTTCCATGACTGGTTTATCTGGGTGAGTTTCTTCAGTTATTGAATACAATCCTCAATTTATGGCCGCTCAATGTGTGTGTCTTTTCCTGTGCACTTGTGCTCAATCAGGCTTTCAGTTTCCTTAAGTATACTTCAAGTGCGGAAATTCAGGGTGAGTGTAGCAACCAATTTCTAGGCGTCTTACGTACTCTTGCATTATTTCGGTCCTGATAGACTTGTTGGTCAATTTTCTGGCCATCTTGGCAGGGTTTAGGGTTTCTCTAGTATGCTGTCTCGTTCGTTTTTTGTCCAATCAGGCTTTACAACTCAATAGTTTGCGTTTAAGTCTCTAGGTCTCGCATTGCCTACTTCTAGATGCTGAGTGGCTGCGCCCTATGATTTTTCCTTTTCTATGTGCCAGAATCAAGTTCTGAGCATCCTAAGGGCTTTCAACAGTTTGCGTTGCTGAGTTCTAACTGGGTCAGGTCAAAGACGAGTTCTAGCTGAGTTCTAGCTGGGTCAGTTCTAAGTTGGGGTTCATGATCTTCTTCTTGTTTGGAATAGACTAAAGTGTCGTCGAAGAAGACGAGCACGAAGTCATCAAGATATGGCCTAAAAATGTCCTACATTAACCTGTTGAAGGTGGCAGGTGCATTCGTTAAGTCCAAATGACATAAGTAGGAACTCAAAGTGTCCATATCTTGTAGTGAAGGCCGTCTTGGGGATATCTTCTTCCTTGATCCTTATCTGATAGTAACCTGACCTTAGATCAATCTTGGAGAAGATCTTTGCACCCTGAAGATGATCAAGAAGCTCATCTATTCTAGGAATAGGGTATCTGTTCTTGACAGTTGATTGATTCAGCCCTTTTTAATCAATACATAGTCGAAGTGTTCCATCCTTCTTTTTCTGGAACAGTACTGGAGCTCCCCATGGTGAACTGCTAGGATGGATGTAGCCCTGATCTAGCAATTGCTTGAGTTGTTCCTCGAGCTCAATTGCTTCTGGTATGGACATTCTATATGGTCTCTTTGCAATTGGCGTAGCTCCTGGTACTAGCTTAATCTCATGATCCACTTCTCTTTGAGGCGGGAGTTCTGTCAACTCTTCAGGGAATATGCTCGCGTATTCCTTTAGCCAAGAAGGTCCTTCACTAGACTCTTTCTTCTGATCTAACTTGTTGAGCTTAATCAAGTAGACAGGTAATCCTTTTCTGACTCCTTTTATGATCTGAGATGCTTTGGCCAATTGGATTTTTGGCACTCCAGCCTCACCTTGAGTTGTGAACAAATCCCCTTCAGAGTTTCAAAAGGAAATTTGGCCCTTTCCACAATGAATGTGGGTGTCATTAGACTTAAGCCAATCCATTCTGAGTAGACACTCATTGATACCTAAATTCATGACTCTGAATTTGATCGAAGTCATTTTTTCTCCCAGAAAGAATTCCACCTTAGCAGTTTGCCTGGTACAAGTAACCTCACGACCATTTGCCAATTCTACAAGCAAGATGGGTGCTTCTACTATGGCTATTCCTAGTCTTTTTGCACAAGCTGGTGAGATAAAGGAATGTGTACTGCCACAATCAATCAAGGTCTTGAAACTTTTACCTTGATAGTCTGACGGCGTCTGAATCACCGAGAACTGGCGATTCGGGCCTTTCTTGTGTAGAGCGGCATGGACTGTCACCCTTTCAAATTCTGCTTCCAAAGTTGGATCTTCCTCTTCTTCGTGCATTTGCCTATTGGCAATGCAGGCAATTCTTCCTCTCCCTCAGGTAGCGGTTCCCTGACCACGGCCCGTTCCTTGGAAAGATGCTTGGTGATGTCCTCCTCCAAGCTTGGGACATTGCCTCTTGAAATGACCGAGCTCCTTGCAGTGGAAACAACGGAGGTTTTTGCCATTGCCTTGAGTAGGAACAAAGTTATTGACGTTATTAGTTCTTGCTTTCTTTCTTTGTCCCTGATTCTAACCTTGAACTCTCTTCATTTGAGGCCTGAATGCTCCTCTGTTTGGGTCATTATAAGACCAAGTTTTGTTACCCCTTGGTCTATCCTGCACCTCCTGAATTATAGGGGCAGCTCGAATGAGTGCGTCCTGACGATCTGATGGGCGCATCAATTCGAGACGAGTATTCACTGGTGGATTTAAATCAACACAAAATTTTGACACCTACTGTGTCATGTCTATTTGTGGTGCATACTTTAAAAGTGAGACGAATTTAGAGTAGTATGCATCAAGAGTGAGCCCCAGCTGTTTTAGCTCGTAGAACTCATTCATTTTCTACGTGCGATATGTAGGTGGTAAGTATCTTCCCTGCACGGCTTTCTTCAGCTTCTCCCAGGTAACGAATCCTTCCGCGATCCCTTGATCCCTGCACCATTGCTTCCACCAAAGCCTGGCTTCGCTGGTGAGCTTCAGCTTGGCGAGCATAGCATGATTGGTGGGTGCAGTACCGGCTGCTTCGAAGTAATCCTCCATGGATTCAATCCAAATTTTAGCATCTGCTTGAACGGACCTATCTCTCTCGTCAAATTCGGGCGGCTTAATCTGCTTGAGAAGAAACTTCTTCTCCTGGATTACAACAGTACTTGATGTAGGAGGCAAACTGGGAACCTGTACCTGGGGTTGTGCCGGGATAAAGTTTTCTTAACGTTATTACACGATAATCGTTATTGATTTATATTACATCTTCAATTCCGCTATCACCCAAGCAATCTAACCACTTAACTTTTTATCAATTCTCATGCACAATCAGACATTGATAAAAAGAAGTCTTATTTGTATTTATATGGGCATAGCCCTTTTGGAATACAACATTCCTTGCGATGATAAGCCAACTGTTACATTTAGTTTGGGGAGAATAATGTTGTATTACATTTATCTACAGGAACTATATAATAGTATGGTTTCGGGTCATGGATCTTCAGGAATCGGTAAGTCATTGGAAGTTCAGGGTATCCTTTCCTTTGGAACACATTCTTCTCATGGCGCCCCAACACTTTAATCTTGTCGGGGCGGGGATTACACGGGTTACTTCCTCATATACATATGAGTTCATCTCAACCCTCTAACATCGAATATATAAAGTTGAGTTTACATGAGCTTCCACAAAAATGAACAGCTTCACGACTGTTAGTTCTTCCAACCACTTGATTCTCTTTAGGTTGGTCTGTAGGTAAGCAAACCGGTGGGCAGCTATATAGTAGATTCCTGAGGCACGCGTCCATCTTCGTTCCATGTATAAAGGCGATGGATTATAGATTCGCTCTAGGATGTTCATCATCTAAACCCTTTGTCGATAATCAGGGGAATGCATCGCAGTCATAAACATGACTCGGAACATTAAGAACTTGTTCCATGTTTTATAATTCTGCAAGACAGCATTGAAAGTAAGGAAATGTTTAGAACATCAACATTTGCTTTACTTCATCTTATTAAGATTTCATAAAAACAATTTCATTGTTGGTTCGCTCTGATACCAACTGTAACGTGTCCACTCGTATCTTCAGGACATGCCTTGGCAGTCCATCGGAAAGGATGTCTAAAAAGCTCCGCCCGGCACTGCTAGGGAATGTTATGGGGTTTGTGATCTAGGGCTTTTCACATCTGCCATGTAGTAGAAGTATTCTGAACATTCCCACTTAGGACCGACCTGAATTAGGGTTTTGCTTATTGGTCATTTCCTAATGACAACTAGCATCGAACCCAAGCGAACTACTTTACATAGAAATGCTAGGTCCGAAGCGGATTCACGCTGCACTTGGTTCAAGGAGAATGGGAAACAAGAGGGATGCGAAGCTCAACCTCTCTGCCATAAGGCATAGTCCCATTCCATTCCCCTAAAACAGCGTAAATCGGGATCAATTATAACTCTAGGTCAACGCTTTTGTTGTTTCTGTTCTTTGATGATCTTCTGGCTCTCCATCGTGATTTGAGAAAATTTCCCGGCCAACCGGGACCACCCTTCCATAGGACAGACCTATGGCCACATCCATTATACTTTCCTCAAGCTGTTTTAGTTATTTAATTACCTAACACATTTAGTTGGACGTGTATCAATCAGCTTCCTTAATTAACTTGTTAGGCACTGGTTCCTTCACGTAATCATATCACTTAACATAGAAGAGCAATGTCAAACAGGTTCCATTTTAACAGGTTATCATATTTATCTTTGAAATACATAAAGTCCAGCCCGTAGGCTTATCCACAATCCGCCCGAAGGCTATCCAGCAATCCACAGGAACCACTAATCCAAGATTCCACCTATAGACTAGTATGCGGGCCTCGAGATCCAATCCAGAGTCATGTTCGCCTCTTGTGCAGGGCCCGGAAGGCGAGGGATTTACGGCCAGAGCCCCCTGGCACCCAAGCGTCCTCCTGCTTCAAGTAGTGCTTAACGGAGAGACCTCTCAGGGTGGGTTCAGTGCACCTTCCCGGCACAGTTAACAACCCCCTTGGTTAGGGTGAGGCAAGCAGTCGGGTGTAACTGAAGCTACCTCTCCCTTCAGGCCTTCAACCTGAATCATTAGATATCCATTTATCCTTTAATTCATTGATCAAACAAAGAAAAACAATGCTTTTAAATCTGTAACGAGCACAATCATTTCCATTGGTCGTTATTGTTGGCAAACTGCTAAGGAATGAATCCTTCTTTTGAATGCATCTAGCACTCGATCTGCGATGACTTGCGACTTGGCAAGATCCCCTATATCCTAGGTTAGGGAGGTACCCTATTAACCTGATTTGGTCAATACTTTAAGTTCATATGTTATTCCAATTTATTGGTTTGTCCTTTGCTCCAAGCAATTATCTTTACCCCAGAAAGGTACTATATTAGGACGATTATTCATCCTCTTGCAAGATAACTTGCGCAAGAATTTGCCAACCTTATTCTGAGAATTGGTCATTCCCTTGTGATCCAATCACAAGATCATATGACTCTGCACTTCTGGCATAAGTGTCGCATCGAACTATGGGACTATTCTACCCATCAAATGGAGTCATGAAATAATCTGTTCCTGATTTCATTAGGCTGACATTGTCAGTCCTAGGGTTCCAAGTTCCATCTTTTTAGCAAAAGATTCTTAGGGACAACCCTAGTTCACTTCTCAAGTATGTTCCGCTGTCCCTACATTCGATGAATGTGGGTAAGTATTTAGGGTATAGGAGTTTCAATTTTAGCAATACGTGCGACTAGGTCATGTATTAAATCCTATTGAATTCTTTGGAATTGAATTAAATCTTTCTAAAACGAGTACTTCGCAGCTTTAGGTGTTTAGGTTTATGCCAATTTGTTTAATTCTTGAAGATAATTATGCTATCATTTCCATAAACACATGACTCATTGTCTACGCGTAAATTGATTTTCAACCCTAACTTATCGATTTAAGATCAAGCATAGGTTAAGTTATAACCTAATTCCAATTACTCATCCTATAACTTGCGAACAAGGTTCATGCTAAACAAGCAGCCTTTTACTAATAATTATGCAGTTGAAAAACGATAATTGACGAATTTATGCAACTTAGGAATCATTTCATGCCTTGCACTTTCCTATGGATTCTTAGCACTCCCCATAATGACTCATTGCGAAGAAGATATGGCCTAACAATACGACATGATTTTATACTTCCATGCTTAAACGGAGTGCATTATCTTCATTCCGTTTTGTAAATATGGACAACAATCTAAGTTCAGTTCATTGAAATGCACAAAAACTACTTTCTAGGAACGCATATCAATCTTGTGCTCACTTTATTTTGTTCATTTTATTAAAAATACTAATGACTGAATTCCTCCGTCGTGAGTTAATTTCTCTAAAGCATTTAAGACAAAAAATGCATCCTATTTCTAAAAATCATCTACGCCCAATTGAATTATAATGACGTAAAATAAAAATTAGAAAGAAAAAACCTGGACTTGTGGTGAGATGTCCACGTGGATGCTAGGAGACGATCCTCCCGCGGTTGCACCTTGGGCTTTCTTAGGATCCATCGCAAATGTAGCCTTTTCGCCTTGGGCGCGGAGTTACGATCTTGTCCGTCTCCTTCGTATGCGAAGATGGAATGGGATTTACATGGACTTCACGCAAAATTGGGTGGAAGAATCCCGAGGGGGGGGAGGGGATACCAACCCTTGTAGTTAAGGTTTTTGAACGAACCTTGGAAAGGGGGAAAATGGGTGTAGAAGTCCCTTAAGAGTGGATTTTTGTGTTGGGGGGGGGGGGGGGGGGGGGTGGGGAAACAAAGGATATGAAGGGATTTAAGAAGGACTTTTTTGTATGGAAAAAAAAACTTAAGGCCACATGAAGGCCCCTTCAAGTCGAATTTCGGGGCGGTGGGGGGGGAGAGGGGGGAAGGGGCTTATGGAGCCCTTGGGAGGAAACTTGTGGGGAGGGTAAGTCTTAAAGTCTATAGGAAAGGGGCCTAAGGGGGCCCTTAGGGGGATTTAAAATACGGGGAGAAAAAGGGCCTTTAAGGTTAACCTTTTTGGGAGGGGGGGAAAGGGGCTTATAGAGCCCATATGAGGGGGGGGCTTCCCAAAGGCCTTTAGAAGCTTCCCAAAAGCTTCTGGGAAGCTTCTATGGCCCACGTGGAGGAAGGAGGAGATGCTATGTAATGACGTGTGCTAGTGGACTATAGTCGAATGAGGGCAGTGTGGCGCAAGAGGTGTATTCATGATCGAAGGGAGAGAGAGAGGCGGCGCTATGCTTGGCAGCGGGGGCCGCTCTATTCAACGACTCCTCCCTCCTCTCACAGCAATACGACAATGACCCTTCTCGCTCTCCCTCTCTACCACGGCCTGGCGGTGTTCTGGCCCTCCTCCACGGTTGCGTCACATCAACAGCCTTCCCTTATGCTCTCACGGCAGCGCCTCTGCCGTATATTCTCAGTCTGCACACCCTCCATTTATATAGGTGGGGGGGAGGGGGATTCTCCCCTCCCTGCGTGGCATCACACATGAGCCTCCTCCCTCCAGAGCATCCAACAAGGATGCTTAGTCATCCACCCTTCCCTCCCTCTCCCCTAGCACGACAGTCGGCTAGGGGAAGGAGGGAATAAAAAAAATTGTCTAATTCAAAAAAATATTATCCCTATGACCCCTTCTCAAGAGGAAATTCATATGTGGAATGGGTATTTATTTTGGAGTTGTTACAATTGAATGCATTTACTTGGAAATAATGAATGTGTAAAGAGGGTCTTCTTGACCTACAAACTAGATATTTGGAGAGGAGACTAAAGGATATAGAGCTTGTAGGATTGAGATTTAAGAAAGCTAGGTTAAACAATAAACACGAGTCGAATAAGAAGCATAGAATTCACCAAAGAATTGTGGAAGAAGGAGATTGGGTGCTCATATATGATACTAGCCTAGTAATCAACAAAGCTTGCTTAGCAAGGTTTTGAAGTGATTTAGACATTACGTTGCGAATCATGCATATCACAATGTTACCTATTCACTCTATGAGCTTGATGTGAGAGAGTTGAAGATTCCTATAGTTGGAAAGGGGATCAAGCTATTCAAAAGAAGAAATTCTAGTACCTATGAAAAGGATGGACGTGACATTGGGTCTACTCATGATATCATGGAAGAAGAAGAAGATGATGAAGATAATGAAAATGTAGACAAAGAAGATGATCTCAAACCTACTCAAGACTAAGAGATCTAGCACATGCAAGAGGAGGTGCAAGTTTAGAGGAGGTGGATATCATCTAGATGAAAATACAAGGGTTGAGAGCTTTAAGAAAACCATCAATGAACAATTCTATCTATTTGCCTATGGGACTAGGCCGGCCTATGTGTATGTTGAATGTATACATTCAATGACCATCTATCATGAAGTCCCACTTGATTTCACACCTTACATAGTAGAGTTGATTCAAGAACATTTACAAGACCAGGATGTGGATTGTTTTGGGGGATCTTTGAGATGATTTGTGGTACACACAAAGTGTCATGGAAAAGAAGGAGCAACCCATTTGTTTCATGGAAAATTAGATGAGATCAAGAATGGGTAATGTGAATAGTAGGAGAGAGGAAAAAACACTCTTCTCTGCGTGTTTAACCTAGGATAAAGGCAAGAGATAACAAGTAGAAGAGAATCTTGGATGGTACATGACCAATCCATGAGCATTCCTACTGCCATATGGATTGATTGGAAATAGGGTATTATGTAGGCCATTGTTGTCCATAGAGATCTCTATCTTGCTTCTTTGCTATGATTGGATGCAAGACTGATGTTTGGGTCCAAAAGAAGACCAGTACTTGCACTAATAATAGGATTCCAATTGCATGTCTACTCAAGATGATTCTGTAAGTAGGCAATAACCAACATTTACATGGTAAATTTTACTGAGATAGGAAAATGGGATACACAAGAAATTTCCTCAAGGACATGGAGGTGATTGATGCCTAGTCTTGGGAGCTCCAATACATTTCTTAAATTAGGCATGACTTAGGTAGTGAAGGCGGAAACCTATAAGCTAAAAGGACTACACAAGTGGAGGGATGGGTCATTGGACCCTCGAGAGACCAAGAAACAACCATATCTAACAATGTGGTAGCCTATATAACCCAATATTTAGAGGCCTCTTCCTAATGCTATTGCCCTTTCTCCATTCTAGAATACTCGAATTTTTAGCCGTATATGGGTCTTGGAAACACAACCCACACTGTTCCAAGCACAGCTTGCACACTCTAAAGATGTTTCAAAATCAAAGCAATCAAACTTGTTGATGCAGTGAATATCTGAAAATCTCATCGACAATCATTTGGGTCATAGCAGAGCACCCTTTGCCTCAGCTGACATATCTAGAAAATTTTTCCACTACCCACCATAAGTCATAAAAGGGAATCTATGCTTGTCGAATTCCCAAGATTCACAAATAGATTCTTTTAATGAATGTAAATACCGATTTGCCAACATGTACCCAACCTTCTTTGACCCTTTTGGTCACGCACAAGTGATAGAGGATCTGATGCAATAATGCACAACCAAATTAGTGTGGGTGCTACCCACCATTCTCATGTGTTGATATGTCATTAAAAAAGTTAGAAGAAGAATAAGATAGGAGCTTTTATCTCAACTAACATATCTAGACATTTTTCCCACTACCCATCATAAGTCATAAAAGGGAATCCATGCTTGTCAAATTCCTAAGATTCACAAATAATTTTTTTTTGTTGAATGTAAATACCAATTTTCCAACATCTAACCAACCTTCTTTAACCCTTATGGTCATATACAAGTGATAGAGGATATGATGCAATAATGTGCAACCAAATTAGTGTGGGTGCTGCAAACCATTCTCATGTGCTGATGTGCCATTACAAAAAAAAGGAGATATGACACCTTAGCTAATTAGTTTTGTTTCAAATTTCAAGTAGATCACATGCTTGAACAAAAAATTTACCTTTCCTTTCGTAGGTAGGAGATCAGAGTTACACCAAATTCTTGGGCAATCTCCAACAACATAGAAAGACTTGAGATTTAAAACTTGTTAGAGGGGAATTAACCTTCCCATACTAAAGACCACATGAGACTATTGTTAAAAATCATATGAAAATAGGAACTGACATTCCTTGAGAACTCTATGCACTACATAATTTATCCCCTTCATATTTATAAGTCAAAAATTCACTTGAGTAGTGGCAATGCTCATAAAAAATCAATAATAGTATAGAAGCATGATATGTGATTAAGACATGGGAGGGCAATATTGAAGCTTGCTCTCATATACATACCTCACAAAAGAAGAGGACAATGGAAGCACTTATAATGTATAATCCACCATCCAAAGCCATTAAATTCTTTTAAATAATGATAAATATGCCTTAAAAGATAGGATTCCAGTAGTTTGGCATAAGATCATTACTTTTTCGCTCGTTTTGATGAAAGTCGACCTTATTATCATAGCAGGGCAACCCAGGCCTATAAGTCTATATAAAGACTGCCAGAGGTTCGCACGTCTATATAATAGGCTGCCATAGCTATGTGGTCCCGTTCAACGACGGAGATCAGATAATGTATATACATACCAGGTACTCTCATAGTATGCATGCCTATATAGTATTTATGATACCTTATGCATGGACTGCTGGATTGTTCTAATGATGGCTAATAAATTTGAGTAGGGTGGTCTTTAACAATATTCAATGTTGTCAGTGTTTTGGATGCAGGATATGGGGAGGCCGGTGATATAAATATGGTGCTGACGATAGTGATGATATGCATGTGCCTTCTTTCAAGAGGGCAAGAGATAGCCTCTATGTTAGCCATTAACACTACAATAAAAAGGCCTCTTAGACGCGCTCTTAGACACGATTTTTGAATTGAGAGAAAATATTATGGGCGCGTCTATAAGCCCGTCTAAGTGCACGTGTATAATTTTGCGTCTATAGTCGCGTGTATATGGAAATCTACACGCACTAATAGACACACTTTAGATGCACATATATACGCTTAAATAAATGCACATATACATTCGAATTTAGATGCTCATATAGATGCACTTATAGATGCGCATATACACACGCACATAGATGCGATTTCACCTGCAACTTAAACGCATATATAGACGCGCAAAATAGTGTATGAAAAAAAAAACCAAAGAGCACTCTCTGGCATGTCCCCCCCCATCAAATTTTGTGTGTTTGGGAAAAACACAAGAACATTACTCAAGTTCATTAGCCATACTTCTCATGCAATAACAAAACATACCTTATCTATGAGCCCCTTCTCGTAAAAGTCTATTGCAAAGATCGTGTAGTACCAGTGTGAGAGATAAGTAATTTTACAAGGTAGCTAATACAGCAAGAAAAAAAGTGATTTTATAAGCTAGGATCCATTGCAAGGATCGTGTAGTCCCAACATAAGCAGGCTGTATAGCTTATGATAGCATGCATGTAGGGATTTCTCAACTATTTTGTTAATACTAGAAATAGAGCACATGCTTATTTCAATGCAAAGACACCTTAATGTTAAGAGTAACATCGTTAGGCTATATAACACAATCAAAATATTGGTTGTGGTGATTATTGGCTTGCTATCTGCTCCCATGTTTACTGCTTGCCACCTCGTACTATCTATACTATCCTTCGCCTTCTCTTTTATCTCCAATTTTGAATATATTATGTAGCCTACCGATGTTACTCTTACACTTAAGGTGCCATTGCATTGTAGTGAGTATTTCTGTTTACATGTCTATCTATTTGTCTCTCTATATGTTTCTCTCTCTCTCTTTCTCTCTCTCTCTCTCTCTCTCTCTCTCTCTCTCTCTCTCTCTCTCTCTCTCTCTCTCTCTCTCTCTCTCTCTCTCTCTCTCTCTCTCTGTGTGCATATTTTGCAAAACAAATTTGTGCGTCTTTCAGCGCGTGTACACTGCACACTAGACATGCTCCTACACGCGCCAGGTCCACAAAACTCAAAAAACCTGAGAGGAGGCGTGGTTGTTTAACGTGAGCGCGTCTACAAGCGCGTCTACTCTGTGGATCAGACGCACTCTTACACGCGTGAGCTCCATAAAACTCAAAAAAACCTAGGAGGTTGCATGGATCTTCAACACTTGCGCATCTACTCTGTATATCAGATGCGCTTGTAGACGCGAATTAGCAGTGAAGCACAAAATAAAACTAGGAAAAGCAAGCAACAAAGAATATACCCAAAGCTAAGAAGGAACCAAAATACAACTCAGAGTAAAGAGAGAGAGAGAGAGAGAGAGAGAGAGAGAGAGAGAGAAAAGAGAAGAATGACTCACCTTGAATATTTATTGTGATGGGCAGCGGCACAATTACAAACTCCTTCTTCTCCTCCATCTCCTTGCTCTTTGGCTGTTCTCCTCGTCACAACAAACACACCAAAAGCTAAGAAGGTAGCAAAATACGACTCAAAGCAAAGATAGAGAGAGAAAGAGAGAGAGAGAGAGAGAGAGAGAGAGAGAGAGAGAGAGAGAAGAAGGACTCACCTTGAATCGGTGTTGTGATGGGCGGCGACGTCAGGGCTACAAACTCCTTCTTCTCCTCCCTCTCCTTTCTCTTTGCCTCTTGCTTCCTCCTCTCTTTACCCTTTCTTCTTTGCCTCTTCCTTTCTCCTCTCTTTGTGTCGTGCGCCTGTCAGAAAAAACCCAAAAGAAACGCAAGATGGGACTACTTTAAAAAGAATGACACACCAACAATATTTTTTAATTTTTTTAAAAATTTTACTGCGCGTCTGTGCGCGCATCTGAAAGTGTGTTTATAAACGCGTGTATATCGAGCACAAATTACACACAGTTAAACGTGCTCGACTATGCAGGTGTACTAAGCGCGTCTATAACTGTTGCTTATTGTAGTGATTCAGCTCAGATGACCAACCAATCTGCCAGTGAATGGAAGAGTGGAAGAAGAGTGGAAGGGCTGCCCCATTATGCCATCCATCGATATAATGTGTTGCATCGTGGATTGTCGAAGGAGGTGCAGGTAGGTAAAGAACGCATGCACTAGCTAATGAAGAAATTAATGTGTTGGCGCATTCATTCATCTGTCTAGCATACTTATTATAATCTAATGTATTGTCGTTGGTCATTTGCTCATACGATACGTCGACAATCACAAGGAACTTTCAATCGTTCCCCACATAGGCAATTTGGTGAAATATAGGAAATTCTCCAATATTTCCTATGTAGACAAGTACGTATTCCCCATCTATAACTAGGAAATTGCATTCTCTACATCTTATAATAGGGAATATAGAGCATTCCCTACATTCCTTTGAAAGTCCCTACGTTCCCTACATCTTATAATAGGGAATATAGAGCATTCCCCACATTACTTTGAAAATCCCTACATAAGGAATTATAAGGATGTGATTCCCTACTTTTATGTAATAGGGTTACTCACAGCTAAGCTTTTCATATTGACACAAAAGCAAGACCATAGTTGTTGAAAGGTAATCACAATAACAAAAAAGAAAATTAAAAGAAAGATGTTTAGTACACATGAATAACACAAACTATGTGGCCCCAACAACAGAGTCATTGCAATATTTAGCAACAATAACACTTACAATGTTGAGCAAAGTACATGGCCACATTGACCAATCATATATCATGGCCATGACATCCATCTTATTACAAAGCTCATGATTATATTAGTGAGAAAAAAAAATATTGCACCAATGGATTAAATAGAAACTCCACACACTAACATCATATTCCCTACCGTCCAAATGAGCAACAAGAGCAAACATTCAAAGTGCATGGCAAGAAAACCACACAATCATATATACCCCATCATGAAAATTAGATAGCCATATTAAAAAGGAAAGCACATTACCAAGTGCATGACCATATTGGTCATGGAAGTGCACATGGAAAAAAAGAACCAAGGCAAAGCGTATAGCCATATTGAGAAAAAGTTAAATTGCATTGCCCAAAACATGTTGCTATAGAAAATAAAGCGGACTACATTGCTAGTTGTATGATGAAATATTATCACCTTTCAAACTAGCACTAAACTTATAAAGTTCATGTCTTAACACAAAAATATAAGTACCAAGGATTCTAGTGATTGCCAACTATTGTAGCTAGCTCTATGTGGAAGCTTGCAACATGATAGATGGGAAGCTACTTTAAGGTTCACTATGAGGTGACTTGAATAACAAGAAGGCTACACCTAAATAGCCTTAAAAGGGTGGAAGTATATTACCTTTACAAAGAATTAGCGCTCCAAAACAAAGAAATCCTCATTGGATATCCTCAATCAGTTGGTTTTGTAGCTAGTCTACAAATGTAAGTAATCAAATCATCAAGTAAACATGGTCCTATAAAGAAACTAGCAATACCATGTTGTCCAAAATCTCATCCTCTATGACTTGATGGGGCATTTCATGAGGGTACTACCGATGACCCGATACTTGTATGCAGGTGCAGGTACTTCCTCCCCTGATGCAATGATCCCCTTTGGATACCTCCTCAATGCTAATGGTGTGCATATATGACACTTGAAGTGTGTGCAATCAGAAGAGATGTATGGTAGTAAACCTGCATAAACTGACTTACCAGTCCAATAACATAGCTCAAATCTGGCCTGGTAATAGTCATATAAATCAAGTAGGGTTTGAAGTTGAGAAATTCCATAGAAAAGTATCGATGGGAGCATATCAAATTCTCACCAATCTCAAAGGTAGGTGAAATAATTCAAACAATGTAGAAAGCATGAAAGTGAGTAACACCTGAATCTTGCATGAGCCGGCGATACCATAAAGGAATCCTAAGAGACTCCTGCTGCTGCGAGGGAGACCGAGTAGTCTCCGGAACCTGCAAAGCACCCATATTGGAGAGGGACTCCCCCTCACCAAATGAAGATAGATCCTCCGCACCTAAAGAAGGCTGTGTATCCCGAGAAGACTCCTGAGGGGAGGCTGAAGGGGTGGAAGATCTCGTAGAAGAAGGAGTCATATCCGCCAAAGGGAAAAGGGAAGCCGTAGGAGGAGGAATGGGTGGGGTGCTAAGGGGTATCCTGGAAGGAAGAGAAGGTAGGGGGGGGGGTCTCGGTGACGTCGAAGAAGCACCTGTAATAGAAGCCGAAGTATGACCAGCAGTATGGTCACCAAACACCAAGACGCAGGCTGTGATAGCCTACAAACACCTGGATCTGCAAAACGAAAAGATAACTGATGAAGATCACCAAAAAATAAGCCGCCAGCACCAAGATGCAGCCTAAAAGTGGGTTGCCAGCAGGAGATGCGCCGCCAGGAGTGGAAATGACCATCAGATCTGCAAAACATAGCGTGATGATGTGTCGCCCAGCTGAAGGAGGGACTGCCTGATGGAAAATGCAAACAGGAGGGGTCGCTGGTTGACGTGGCAACCTCGGGATAAGTCGTCTGCAGAAAACGCAGGAAGAAGGGCCACCTAGAGGGGCCGCCTTGGCAATTGAAGATGGGATGACAGCAGCAAGAACACGAACACAGAGGAGGGGAGAGAGAAAGTAGGGAATGAAGGAAGAAAATCAGCACTGACTGAAAAGAATGTTGAATACACTGAAATGGACTGATCAGTCCCTGCACGCAGCCCGGAGTGTCAGTGAGGGCACTAGAATAGACTGAAAGCAATGGCAGCACCAATGCCGGAGTGGGAGAGGACGGAGAGTGTTCTGAACCTGCAGAAGCGAATGCTGAGAATGACTAGGGCCTGCTATATATAGCCCTAGGCCAGAAATTTGGCCGACTTGCCAAATCTGGCCGACTTGGCCACATCTGGCCGACCTGCCCAAAATTTGGGCCGACTGCACATCAAAAGGCCCAATTTGGGCTGTGTGACTCCCGAAAAAGGAATGCAGCCTGTAGAAGCGAATGCTGAGAATGACTGGGGGGCTACTATATATAGCCCTAGGCCAGAAAACTGGCCGACTTGCCAAATCTGGCCGACCTGGCCAGATCTGGCAGACTTGGCCGACCTGCCCAAAATCTGGGCCGACTGCACACCAAAAGGCCCAGTTTGGTCTGTGTGACTCCCCGAAAAGGAATGCAGACAAAAAACAGAAAATACCAAGCTGACAGAGCTCCTCTGTCTCCTGCCAGACTCTGACAGGAGCTCACAACCAGGAGATGACAGACTGAGAATGAAAATAGAGCAGGCTAAGAGAGCTTTGCTATAGAAGATATGAAAGCTGTGAGGAGTAGCATAGCAAATACAGGTATGAAAAAACCTACATATCAAGAAGGAGCCCAAATAGGTGATGCTTGACACTCACATTGAGTAGAAAACTAAGAACAGAGGGCACGGAAAGAAGGTGATGCTGAGGAGTCAAGAAAATTGGAAACTGGCTAGTAACATGAAGGGCTACATCAAGCAACATCAAGAACCATGGCATGGCTTTCATCAAAGGCGCCATTAGTAATGTTTAAGCACATGTACTAATTACCAGTCTTTTTTTGGTTTCCAGCTTGCAAGATGTTTGTGGAATGCTACCTTAAGATGATCAAATATGAAATGCCAAAGAACCATAACACAATGGAAGTAACCACAAATGTGAGAGTTTTAAGAATCGTTCTTGTCCTTTTCTTCAACATGTTTTTTTTAGTAGTGGATCAATTTTGAAAAGATGCAAAATTGAGTTGATTCTTACAAGGACAAGTTTTGTAGTCAAATGTCTACAGGCATTGAAAGTGGTGGTTTTGCTAGTCTACTTGAAAGAGGTAAAGAAAGAGATCATTGGCTCCATTTATGAAGGCAAACCACAACAACTACTTGAAGGAAGAGAGAAGACATTTAGCTTGCAGTTTTTTGCAAATGAAGACAACTTGTAACCAGGTTGGGATTGCCAGGTACTTTCCCGCTTAGGGGTTAGTCTACTAAATTTTTTTACTCAGTATGTTTGAACCAATCATGCATTGAATTGTATTTGAAAATTTAGAGCATATCTTTCATTTCTCAATACTAGGTGGTAAACTTCATATAGTTCATGAAGTGGTTTGAGAAAGCTTTTATGTTATATAGAGTATGGTTTGTTGGCTACATGTTGGTAGGGCCTTTTCCCACTATTTCGAAGCTTGTGGTAGCATATGAGCAATTGAGAAGGGCAGGGATTCTTTTCTTTGGGCTCTAGGAGAACCATCCAATGCTAGCCTTTGCAAAGAGGAGAGAGCAATAGGAAGGATCAAGACAGATCTTTTAACTTCTCCTCCTCCATTCTTTCACAAAGCCAAGAGGACTGCCATAGAGTTCTCCTTCCCTTTGGTGGACCCAAATGTTAACAGTTTTACCAGCAAAGGTATGGACCTAGTCTTCCTTATAGCCATCAGGCCCTCTGCACATGGTGCTAATATGGCCAACACTGCCAGGGCATCATTAGTTAAGCTTGCATTGCCATCAGTTAAGAGACTGACAAGCTTGCCCCATCTGCTTGTAAATTTTTCAAATTTCCTGCAACAATGGAGGGAAGACAATGGCCTTCTTAGCAGACACATAGGGTTGTAACAAAAGGCCAAGACAACCCAAAGTGATCTTCTGGCATTTACTTCTCTTCTTATTCACTGTTTAAGAACATACACTCATGCTCAATATAGCCCATGGAACCTTATTCAAAAGATCACAATCACACCCAAAAGAGCTTGAATAACAACCCCATTCCCTGCAAGCTTGAAATATATTTTGACATCAGCAGTTTCTGAGTAGTTGCTCTACCTCCAGACATCTCAAGGGAAGTAGCTTTCTCACTGACTATGGAGAATAATCATGACCTTCCTCAGGCTCATGCTGCACGTCGGACTGTGATGTATGCCCCTAACATCGCTGTTCGGCTAGCTTCTCAGGAAGCAGGAGATGGTGTAAGGTAGCAAGGGATTTCCTTCTGTCTTCCTATATGTCCTTTCTAATTGATCAGTGTTTTGTATTTTTCTCCTGGTAAAAGGTAGAAGACCTGTCTACAGCATGCATCTCGGCCAAAGAAGAGTTTTAAACCTTAAGTCAGTATGCAGCTGCTTAGCCAATTCTATTTAAGCTTGTAGGAAAATTTTGATCTCTCTTAGTATGAGTGAAGGACCAAATCAAGGCTCACCACATCAAATACTTTCACGGTTGACAGCATCAAATTTGCTATGAGTTTGTCCTCTTTAACTCTCATCTACATGTCTTTTGTAGCAAGAGTTTGTCCTCTTTAACTCTCACGGTTGACCAGCTGGAGGCATATGGTGTGATGTTGATGTGGTAGAGTTCTCTTATTTTGGTATTCTAGCCGCAACCCCTAAGCAAGAGGTATACACAAAGCTGGCTGAAGGTTTAAGGGGCAATGACCCATCCATCGGTCCAGGATCTCAGGTAAAAAGCCAGTGAATAACTTCAAAGTTTGAATACAAACTGGTTGTCTTGAAATTTAGTCATTCTATAATTTTACGTTTGTTTTCGAGGTGTGCATCTTACAACCAAGTTTCTAAATTTTATCTCAAGGATCAGCTGCATAGCCTTAGAGCATGGTCATAATCTGGATGTGTCTACTCTTTTGATTTCATGCTTGTGGTCTTAGTTCAATTTTCGGATCAACTGTAGGCCCTTTTATGTAATCAAGATTGATGTCTTATATTGATCTAACAAAGTGTTTAGTATTTTTTATTTAATTGAGTTGTATAATCTAGCATATCAAATGAGGGCATTTTATGCATTATGATAGTGTACAGTTTAGTGGCAGATTGATATTTCTACATTGATATTCGAGGGGCATCACTCTTGAATCTATCATCATTTTGTTTGCTGATATACTCAATTGCAACATGATGATGTCCATATTTGTGTATAGAAAATAGAAATGACCATCTCATGTGTTTCTGTGTTTTTGGTGTCATTAGATGTTTTCCACACATTTTTCCCCTCCTTTCCATAAACTTTGAGAAATGCTGAGAGTGTGTACATGCTTCATCATATATCAATTAAACAACTAATGGTGTTTTTTTACACTATAGAGGTGAAGATTGGCAGATTTTTAGTTGCAATATATGTAAATAATTGTTGCATCATTACTAGTTTGACAATTCTAATACATTCCTCTCTCTGGTGAATTTCATAGGTTGCAGGTCATGAGACATTTGGTACACTTGGAGCCATAGTACAAAGTAGGACAGGGACTTGTCAGGTTGGGTTTCTGACAAATCGACATGTTGTGGTTGATTTGGACTACCCCAACCAGAAGATGTTCCATCCACTGCCTCCAAATGTTGGACCTGGTGTTTATTTGGGTATAGTGGAAAGGGCGACGTCTTTTATTACAGATGAGCGGTGGTATGGCATTTTTACAAGTGTGAATCCAGGTTTCCCTCTTTGCTACTTGTTTTTGAGCTATCTGCTATTAAGGCATTATGTATTGTCCATTTTATAAACTTCTTTGTGAGTTGAAAGAAGAATTCTGGTTTCCGTTTCTTGATATGACAATATTGATACTTGATGATGTTTGCTCATGCCGCAGAGACATTTATGCGAGAGCTGATGGTGATTTCATTCCATTCAGGGACAGTTTTGATGTCTCCAAAGTCACAACTACTATCAAAGGGGTAGGTGAGATGGGAGATGTTATAACTATTGACTTGCAAGCAAACATCAACAACATCGTGGGGAGGAGGGTAATAAAAGTTGGCAGAAGCTCAAGGCTAACAGAAGGAAGCATCATGGCATATGCCTTTGAGTACAATGACGAGAAGGGCAATTGCTTTTTCACTGATTTCCTGATTGTGGGCGAGAACCAGCAGGCATTTGACATGCAGGGAGACAGTGGCAGCCTGGTACTGATGCAGGGAGACAGTGACAGTGACAGTGACAGTGACAGTGACAGTGACAGTGAGACAGTGACAAGTGGCATTTGACATGCAGGGAGACATGAATATGTACTTGGAATGGGCAGAGATTAATGATCCATTTGCTTACCTTTCCAATTCAACATCTTAACTTTGCAAGAATGTAGTGTAGCTCCTGAAGCAGTTTTACTTTGTGCCTTAGCAGTATTTTGTTAACTAACTTGTGGGGTATAATTGCTGGTGCAGATGGTATAACTAACTTGTTAACTAACGAAGATGCAGATGATTCTGACAAACCACCACCAGATTGCTATCGCAACCGGTCTCTTGGCCTTCGAGCACAAGTCTAGGCCTGCCAGCAATGGCTACACCTTCCTCGACAACAACGACACCCACAGTCACAACATCGTCAATGGATCATCAGACTGTGACGAGGAGGATAGATTGGATGAGGAATCAGATGCAGCAGCTATTAGAAAATGCGCTGAAATTCAGCAAGCCATATCCATAGGAGCCACATCATTTTTGCTGACAGAGTACAAGTATTTGGATTATTTCATGGGCATATTTGCTGCTATTATTTTCTTGTTCCTGGGATCTCTGAAGGGGTTCAATACTAAGCCCCAGCCTTGCAGATACGATCCAAAGCAAGAATGTGCCCCAGCTCTCTTTACAGCAATTTTCACTACAGTTGCATTTATATTGGGAGCTTTGACGTCCATAGTGTCAGGATTTTTGGGCATGATGATCGCAACATATGTGAATGCTCGCACAACTTTGGAAGCCAGAAAAGGGATAGGCAAAGTATTCAAAATCGCCTTCCAATCAGGTTTGGTGATGGGCTTCTTACTTGCTACTAATGGCCTCATAGTTTTATACATCACTATAAAACTGTTCCAGCTTTATTACAAGGATGATTGGGAGGGCCTTTTTGAGGCCATCACTGGCTATGGGCTTGGATGCTCATCCGTGGCTCTATTTGAAAGGGTTGGAGGTGGAATCTATACCAAAACTGTGGATGTTGGAGCAGATCTTGTTGGAAAAGTAGAAAGGAATATCCCAGAGGACGATCCGCGAAATCCAGCGATCATTGCTGACAATGTGGGTGATAATGTGGGAGATATTGTTGGAATGGGTTCTGATTTTTTTGGCTCTTTTGCTGAAGCTTCTTGCGCAGCTCTTCTTGTGGCTTCCATGTCATCATTTGGCACAAATCATGACTTCACTGCTATGTGCTTCCCTCTACTCATTAGCTCTATGGGCATTGTGGTATGCCTTATCACAACCTTGTTCGCAACTGATGTGTTCGAGATCTCAAATCTAAGGGATATTGAATCTACATTGAAGAGACAGTTGCTGATATCCACCATCTTAATGACATTCAGTGCAGCTTTTGTTTGTTGGCTGGCACTACCATCCACGTTTTACATATATGATCCTAACGGTGGTGCAAAGATGGTTCAAAACTGGAAACTATTTTTTTGCGTTGGAGTAGGGCTTTGGGCAGGGTTGGTAATTGGCTATGTTACAGAGTATTTCACCAGCAATACATACAGACCAGTCCACGATGTTGCTAATTCTTGCAGGACAGGAGCTGCTACCAATGTCATCTTTGGTTGGAACTTGGCTACAAGTCTGTAATTGTTCCAATATTTGCTATTGCTGTTGCCATCTATGTCAGCCATACCCTAGCAGCCATGTACGGGATCACATTTGCAGCTCTTGGAATGCTTTGTACCATTCCCACCTGTCTAGCCATAGATGCATATGGTCCCATAAGTGATAATGCTGGTATCGCAACCGGTCTCTAGATGACCATGATACTTCTTACACATCTCTCCACAAGAAGCGCAGCCGCAGTATAGACTATGAGGCCGCAAAGGCTTTCAAGATGGACAGATTTCTCAACCATAGGACTTCTTCAAAGTCCAGGTTGCGGCATCAACAGCCCCCAGTTGACAGCACTTTGGGGGAGCGCTTTCTCAGATTGGTCTTCGTTATCCGCACTTTGGGGGAGCGCTTTCTCAGATTAAAAGAGATGAAACTGCAGATGCAGAGAGACTCTAAGCGATTTCGTGATGATCTGGAGGCCAGGCGTACAAAGATGTTCCTAGAGTCCCAGAAGCAGATTGCTGAGATGTTTGCTTGGGCTTTGAGCACCAGTAAGAAAATTGATGAGCTCTTGCTGATGATTGTCGGTATTTTGTTCATCATTTGATTATTCTAAATGTTTCTTTCTTCTAGCTGATTTTTGGCTCTTCATGCTACGTTTCATATCATTTCATCTATATTACAGCTAATGCGTTGAAATTATTCCACGCTTTGTTTATAAGAAATGTTTCGAGCTGATGGGATGATATTTCATTTCATTCTTATTCCAGCTCTGTTGAAATGTTCCAGCTGATGTTTCATTATTATTCCAGCTGTTGAGTTGTTCTAGCTGAAGTTTCATTCTTTCTAGTTGTTGTTTGTCTATTTTCAGTTGATTCCTCTGTTCAAGCTTATGTTTATTCTACTTGATGTTTTATCTATTCTAGCTAAGGAGCTGATGTTGCAGCTAATGTGTGCTCTCACTTGATGCACTTCTGGGGTTCCACTTCTGGTGTCTCGTGTCTCTCTTCTCTTCTTTCTTCCTCCGTTCCTCGTCTCCCTCGCGCACTGTTCAACAGGAAGTTTGTAAGATGCTTCAAACCAGAAGGAGAAAATGGTGAGCCCATAAAAGTATGAACAATGAATTCCTTGTTTTCACCTGATCAATTTACTATCAGATGGTGTAAAGAACAGGGCAAAAAAGGTATACGTGTTTTGATGTTTTGATGTTTTACAAATGCGTGTTTTGATGTTTTACAAATGTCTCTTATGTTTCTAAACTTTGGTTTATTATGTGTACATAAAGGTAACAAAATCACAAATGATGGTACAAGAGACAATGGAACAATGAAAGCTAAGGAGGTCATTGGCCCTAATGTCTCTTCAAATCACGATACAGGTATATGTCTTTATTTCTACTAAACTTTGAAAATTAAAATTTGTACATATTTTACATCTTGCTTTATTAGGTGGTTCATTTTGAGATTAACTAGCTTTAATTAGTCTCTTTGTCTAATTTAAAATGTTCATAGTTATTCATATTTTTAAACTTTGAGTAAATATGTGTATATATATAAATATAGATTAAAGAACAACAAAAGGTGGGAAAAGAGGTAATGTAAGAAAGGGAGATCAGGAGGTTACTTGCAATAATGTTTCTTCAAGTCAAGATGCAGGTACCAACTTTAAGGATCAAAAACTTGTACAAATTTGGTGACCCAAATTGATACAAAATATCTAATTACTTTCTTTTGTATTATTGAAATTTTTCATAACCTTGTATTATCGTGAGCTTTGGTTAACTCTATGTACATATAGGTAAACAAGTTACTAAAGATGACACGAGAGACAATGCAAGAAAGGAAGACATTGAGATTGCTTGCCTTAACACTTCTTCAAGCCAAGAATCAGGTATTACCAGCTTTCTTATGTTGATAATGAGTCATTTTTTGAAATGGTTATACTAACTAATGATATTTGATCACTTGAGTATCAATAGGAGTGATATGCATACCATCATATGGTGATATCTATCGGCCATCCATGTTGAAATTTAGAGAAGAGGGTAGACAAACATTTATTACTTTGCAACATATTGGATATTTAAGGGATAAAACAATCAAGACACACATGTTGCTTAATTAGTTTTTAGTTTTATGCTTCTTTAAAATTATTTTCACTTTTCTTTTGGTTGCTAGAAGTAGATGTTGATGTCTTAATTTGTTTAATCTATTTTGATCATTAGATGTATGTTATTGATCCTTTCTTAGAAATGATGACATTCTCTATATAATTTTCTAGTTAAAAATTTATTGTGCAATTTCTTGTTTGATATCAGCATGTCTAAGAGGAAGGGCAAAGTAGATAAAGTGATAAAGAAAAAAGAGAATTTCCACGGAATTCCCTAGTTGAAAGTACATATAAGTAGGGAATGTAAAAAATAGGAAAAATGAGTGATTTCCTAGTGAGTAGCTAGGAAATCACCTCTAGAAAATTTTTCCTGTATATGAAATATTTCCTATATAGAAATTATTCCCTACATAGAAAATTTTGTATTTTCCTATGTAGGAAATATTTCCTATGTAGGAAAGGTCTTATGTGATTCCCTACTTATTCTCACTAGGAAATGTCCCATTTTCCCTAATTTTTACTTTCCCCACTTATATGTATTTTCAACTAGGGAATTCCTTGTTTTTTCCTATATGGGGATCGATTGAAAGTTCCCTGTGAGTATTGTGGCACAGAACTTTGAACTTTCGCAACGAGCCTTCTTCTCTTGAATTGGTGAAGGTTGTCTCAGCAACACAGCAAGCTGTGCTTGGTTTTATGTACGTTCTGCGGTTTGAAGCTGCGCCTGTCGAAGGCCCTAATTTATTAGGGAAGCCTCGCTTGTACGAGGCCAAGATGTGGATTCGCCCGCTGGGCGACCAGTTTGTGCCATTCTCTTTGGAAGACTTTTACAGAGTAACTGTGGCCGATGATGATGAGCGTGCCGGCGATGTCTATAGTTATCATGTTCGCCACGAACCGTCTGCACCCACGCCCATGCAGAATGAGTATGGCCATCCTCATCCTCATGTAGAAAACGCCGATGGCCATCATGCGAGCCGTGCCTCAACACCTACACCAACGCCTGTGCAGAATGAGTATCAGCACCACCACCATCATCATCTGGACGACGTACCTCTACCAGCTCCGTACTCGCACAGTCGTCATCATCATCATGTGCGCAATGCCGCATCTGCACAAGCGCCCATGTACGTTAATGAATACCATCCCGATCACATGATTGGATGATGAGATGCAAGTAGCTATGCACGCCAACGGCGTGCCCTTAACAGCAGTCAACATCCTGTTCTATTCTTGATGGCAGCCGTTTAGGCAATTGCCCTGTTTGGTCATTCTCCGTCGTACTTGGCTTCGCTGAGTTTTACTAAACAGCGGAAAATTAGTAATGGTACTGCTGGACATTGGAGTTCAGCCGTGGTATTTTGGACTGGTTCCTCATTGCATGTGCTGCGATCAAGATTTCTCTTGGCAACGTTGCAAGTGATGTTTGTGTTCGACTAACTTCTCTTCTTTCGCCGCGAATCTCCACATGGAAAACTTTTTTATGGCACTTCCTTTTGCCCAAAGTTTTCCATGGCACTTCCTTTTGCCCTCTCCGAATGAAAATTGAAATTCTCAAGTGATATTTCTGATGGCTTTTGACACCAGCTGAATGCACTTCGTATTACACATGTTAATATTATGTTAATATTAATAATTTAATATTTGCCATTAAACTCTCCTCTCCTCTCCTGAGAGTTATGTCATTAAACTCTCATGAATGCATGCTAAAAGTCATATAATATATATACCAATTGAATCTAATGCAAAAAAAACTGCCAAGAAAGTTATGTGTACTCCCCCTCTCGGTAACACTAATATTTTCTTATGGCTCGATTGCTCCCTTTTTTTATGTGATCTAGTAGTTGTACTTTGCTCTCATAAATGTACATCAAGACTTTCTAATTCTACAAATTGGATATTTAGGTTTTTTCGCAATATTTATTTGACCAACTCTTGCAAACTCAAAACTTGAATGTACTTCGTCTTACAACTATAATCATCTTTTGAACTTGTTCCCTTTCTCCCTTAATGTATTTTTATAATGCTCTTTTTGTAGAAATAAAAATAAAAATTTTAATGCTCAAATAGTACAGAGAGCAACATGAAAATATAATAAGAAAATAATGGTAGAAGAAGGAATATATACCATGTAAGAGAATGTGTAATCGATACTATAATTATCTACAAAATAATGATATATCAAGGCAATGGTATAAGCTTGAGGCAATGTCATGAAAGAGAGTGATGGCTAGGTGAGAGTATCCTATTAGGTAGTGGAAAAAACATTGGAGAAGGTACTTAGAGCTTGTGGATATTGTAACTAAAAGGAAACAAAGCTATGGTAATGGTTGGTAGTAACGGTTTTAACTAGTATTACTATTAGCATCATTATATGCATTGCAAACAATGACGCTATATTGTGGAGAATAGGGCCCAAAATAGTTGTCACAGAAAAACACCGCAATTATTTTGGCTAGAGACTGAGTGAGAAAGAAAAAGAGAGAGAGGAAGAGGGGAGAAGATAGAGAGAGAGAGAGAGAGAGAGAGAGAGAGAGAGAGAGAGAGAGAGAGAGAGAGAGAGAGAGAGAAGCTTGAATAGAAGACCAAGGAAAGCGCTAGAGAAATCACAAAGGAGAAGGCCATTAAAAAAACTTCAAGGTAGCGGCCATGTGTCTTCAAGCCTCGAGATAAGGCACTTCCTCCTCCTCTCCCTCTTTCCTTTGTAAATTATTATATTGAGAGAGAGAGAGAGAGAGAGAGAGAGAGAATATAGAGAGGAAAATGGAAAGAGAAAGACACACAAAGAGGGAGAGAAAATAGAGACAAGAAAAGAGAGAGAGAGAGAGAGATGGAAAGAGAGGGAGGAAGATAAAAAAGGAAAGAGAGAGAGGGTTTGGAGAGAGAGAGATGGACATGGGGAGGGAGAGAGAGATGGAAGGGAGAGAGAGAGGGGGAGGAAGGGAGAAAGAGAAAGATGGAGAGAAAGAGAGAGAGAGAGAGAGAGAGAGAGAGAGAGAGAGAGAGAGACTTTTTAATCATAGGTCTGACTTAATTCCTTCATATACTACAACAAAAAGGCCTTATAGACGCACTTTTAGACACGATTTTTGAATATAGAGAAAATCTTACGGGCGTCTCTATTCGCCTGTTTATTTCCGCATCTATCGTGTCGCGTCTATAATTGCATGTATAAATGAATTTACACACAAAAATAGACGCGCAATAGACACACATATACACGCGTGAATACATGCGCATAATCAATCAAAATTTCTATTTATTTAATTCATTTTGCGCGTCTATGTGGCAGTTAGAAGGGCATATAGACACGCTTATAGATGCGCTTTTACAAGCACCCGTAGACGCGAATGGAAAACAAAGAACTCAATTTTTAAAAAAATATTTAATTTTTTTTTAAATTTGAATTATGAAGCGCGTGTATAAGTGCGTGTACTCTGCACTGTACACGCGCATATAAACGCGCATTTTCTGCAATTTAGACACGCGGATAGACGCGCAAAACAGGACTGGAAAAAAAAAACATGCTCTCTGGTTTTTTTTTTCCTCCTCCCATATATCAGATTGTGCATTTGGGAAAATGACAATGGATCTAAAAGCATGAGAATTAAAAATAAAAGTCCATGTATTCATTATAGATCAAAAGCATTTATATGGAAAGTTTAAGTGCTTGCGACCTAAAGCGTGGCCGCAAGAAGTAGGCTCAAAGATGGATCATACATATACAAGAAAACAAGGCCATAGAGGAGGTATGGTGCTCCTCTATGAATCTAAAGAAGAAATATCTTCGGTAGTACCACCATGGCTACTAGCGTCGCTATCCCCCTCCTCGCTATGCTTCACATCCGAGTTCGCCTACACACATAAAAGATCAAGGTTGCTTACATAGACATGGTGGAGAAAAAGTTATCATTAGCTATACTTTTAATAGGAAAGTAAGAAAAACATACCTCCTCTGGCTGTCGAATCCTCATGGCCCGGTTGTATTGGTCCTCAGTGATGAGACCCTCCTCATAGAAGTGAAGCCATGTGGCTGCGCGGTTATGGCCTCGATGGTAACCTACCTCTCTAGGAGTAGGTATCCTACCAACAATAGTAGTCTGCAAAACAATTATGATATATACAAACAATTATGAGTCACAATATATTAGAACAAATTATATAAAGAATTGAAAGAAATATAAATTTTAAAAAACTAGAAATCAAAATATACTTACAAACTCTGCCTCCCATGACTCTCTGCCGCCCGATCCGATCCCATGGTTTCCATTTGGATCCATCGCGCCTCTGCGTGCTGGCGACTTTTCACTTTCTCAGTTGCTTTCTTCTTGGCTTTCTTCCACTCTATGCGGTGGCACATAGGTGGTTGGCTATAGGCTCCACGCCCCTCCTCCTGCCTCCGCAGTGAGTCCCTGGTGCGTGTCATGAGGTGGGATCTTTTGTTGTGAAGCATATCCCTCACTTTTGTGCGTCCCCAATCATCTGAGAATCCCTGACCCTCAGGATTTGGGTACCTCCTATGGACTGCCCTCAACGCCTCCTGCCACAAGCCGCTTTTCTAATTTTTGAAGGCAATGAAACAATCTTTATATGTCGCATGCACGATGCTCCTCATGAACGCCATTACATCCCTTCCTTCATCATCATGGAAGATGCCACCAACATCTGTAAATCTATAGTACTGGCGTACAAGCTCCTCTACATGATCTATTGGTGAGGGTGATCGCTCGCCACCTCCTAGGCAACCCCCACACAAGCCTCGTCCTCCCCCACGACTCTCCCTCCTCCCTCTCTGTCTGCAGATGCTTGTGCTTCAGCCGATGCAGGTACAGGTGCTGCACGTGGAGTACCTGCATATGGAGTACATGCATGTGGAGTTTGGGAAGTAGTGCCAGGCAAAGATGTCAGAGGCGTTCCAGATATGACACTGAACACCTCGTCCGCTGTGGGAGAGCGGCCAAGGTGTCTGGTCATCTCTCCCATGAAGTCTTCCCTACTAGGAAAATCTCCAAAAAATGCATTGATCCCCCTGCCAAATGAGGCCAATGTATCATTCATGCGATCCAAATCCGAGTCATTGCTAGATGAACCAAGATACGACATCTGCAAAAAAAACATAGGAAAAAGACAAATTTGTTTGCATACAAAAAATCATATATTACCTACATTTTCAAAGATCTTTCTTTAGACATTGAGCATAAAACTTAAGTGCTAATGCTTCTCATAAACAAGAAAACTGATAAACACAAACATGGGATTGGTCACATTCATCATTACAAAAATATATTGTTTTTTATCAGAGCTAGGAGAGCTGGCACGTGTATCACCATGTCTAAATTGCAGGTTAGACATGCTCTCAGACGCGATCCTAAGTCAACTTTCTGTTCAGCGCATCTATATTCGCATCTAAGATGTAGTACAAACGCGCTGTCAGACGTAAATTCCAAGTCAATCTGGGCGCGCATGTAGATTGACCTGCACACGCGCCAGCACACGCGCTTTAAGACGCGCTGTCGTAAAGTTCACGCAAGGGCTGCAGAACACGGAGTTCAAGATACAGCAAGAGATTAGGCTAACAAGAAGAACTCGCATATTTGATGCCAAAGTTCACTATATTCCTTGTCAAATAAGTTACAAGAAGTTCATGTTCAGAATAATCTGAAGTATCTCATAAACTGTTTACATTCAGGTGTATAATGACAGTTTCAGTAGGAAGAAAAACGTTCTTCACATCAGCATATATTGCAGTGATCATCTCTTTCGTACGCATGGCTTTTGAATGCTTCTCATCCCAATGAAATTTCTGCCCCTTTCGAAGCAGCTGATAGAGAACATCTGCTATATGAGCAAAATGAGGAATCCAAATCATGTAAAATACACAAGCTCCCACAAATCTCCGCACCTCTGAAGTAGTCGAGAAATACTCTGCAATCCTGTTTATGGCATCCACCTTTGCAGGTGAAGGTTTCGTGCCATAATATCCAACCATATGCCCAACTATGATGACTTCATTAACACCAAAGACAGATTTCAGCCCTGAAAGTGTCAAATTTACCTCCTCTAATCGTGTCAATATTTGCTCACAAGCAATCAAGTGGTCAGCCACAAACTGTCTACATCCATGCAAATCAAGACTTTCATTCTTTTCTTCTTCTGCACAACCCTTAATAGGCACATCATCTAGAAAAGGCATGGTATACTGTGGAATATAGTCTCATAGAACTCTATGCATAGCATTCATCATATGAGCAACTGAGTTTGTGGCACCTTGAGTCAAGGTACACATCCTCACAAGACCAATAGGTGTTCGCATAGTAGTAATATCCCTGCTTTCCAAGGCAAGCTGAAACTAATCATAACCTGAATACAAGTCACCTAGAGAATAGATGGCTCGGCCTGCAAAAGCCTCAGCAAATTCATCCACAACTGGACCTGTTCCCACATGCCTGATTGTCACTTTGTTCACGGGCTGCATATCCTGAATAAATCTCAAAGTACCATTCTTCTTTGGTACAGTAAACCACCTATTAGAATAGGGTGCAAAAGAGGGTTCCAAAATCCCCATTTTAATCTTCTCATTCAGCAACTCTATCAGCTTTGGCAAGTGTGCTTTAGGCATAGGTATGGGACGTATATTCCATGGTACATGAGGAACAGTGAAGATGACCATAGGTGCAACCAATTCAAGACTAATGCAACCAATTTCATGTGGAAAGAAAGCAAATGCCTTACCATGACGTCCAAGCATCTCTCTAAAACATTCTTTTTCCACTGGAAGAAAGAAATCATCATTTCTAATCTTCAATTCTGCAAGAGTTTCAGCTGTAAATTTATGTCCAATATTTGCAGGATCTCTCAACATAGGCTGCTTCATAGCTTTTTCAATTTGCTCATCACTATCAGGAGGAAGTGGACCTACAACCGGCTTAACCTTCTTATCATCTGTTTTATATTTTGTGTAAACCTTGGCATCATTCAAGCACTCTTTTCTTTGCTGCAATTTTTTAGCAACTTTCAACTCTGTTGGCTGAAAAATTTCAGCCTTTCGCTTTATGGACTGCATGGGTGCAGCCTGAAACTCTGTATGCAGAAATTTTTCTGCATTCAACTCTGTTGGCTGAATGGATTCAGCCCTCGGCTCTATGGACTGCATAGGTGCATCCTGAAATTCTGTATGCAGAAATTTTTCTGCATTCAACTCTGTTGGCTGAATGAATTCAGCCCTCTACAGCTCTGTTAGCTGATCAAGATCAGCCATAAATTCAGTTTGCTGAGTTTTCTCAGCCTCTAACTCTGTTTTCAGCATAAAACCAGAAATTTCCTGAAACATATCCAAGGTTTGCACAGGTATGATCTTTGAACCCTTACGTACATCAGTTTTCAGCATTGCTCCCATCTCAAACAATGTATCTGCATAAGACATCCCTTCATACAATCCATCTACATGCTCTTCTGCTTGCAAAATACCTGCATTCTTCAACTCTTTCTCCTTACGACCAATGTACTGCGTGGCAGCTCTAGGAAAATCTGAAATTTTCTGATAACTCACTGAACTATCTGAAGAAAAACCAACAAAATTATTGAAGAAAGACTGGCTGCCAGGAGGCGGGATCTTCTCTTTTCTCCACTCCGTACCACTGGCATCTCGCAAGACAGCGGTACTTAATGAAAATCCAACTCCTTCGCAGGTAGTGGTGCCTCACGTAAGGAGTCCCTGTTTCTCGGATGATTTACCCCAACAGTCATAAACTGAACAGCTCGCATACCATCTTTACTGCGTATCCGCGCATAAGCTGACCCGTCATCCATCACTTTCGTTTCCATTCTTGCTTCTGTAATGAAAGACTGTCCAAGAATAATCGGATAAGAGCATGAATCCTGAACAAAGCAATGATAATCCTCTTCAACATTACCAATAGAAATTCTGATACTTGGACAAGCAGCATACATATCACCAGAAGTATTATTGGCAGCTCTCATGCGCCAGCCATGCTCTGCATCCATAGGCCACTTGCCACTCTCATAAACACCTCGAGCAATAAGATTAATCTCAGAACCATAATCGACTAAAGCGATCAATGGAATTTGTTTCTCTCCAATCCTTACCACTGTTTCAGTGGTTGCTCTAGCCCAATGACTTCGTGAAAAATGGCTGCGAGGAATGAGAATAGGGGTATCATCATCTTCATACTGCATAGGCTGAACTATTTTCTCCAATTGCGGATTAACAGAAGCATTCTCAACTATCACTGCATCATCATGCTCTTCCCCAAGAGCTCCATGCCACAATCCCTGTAAAGCAGGTCCTTCCATCGCATGTCGTTTTCTCCGCAAAAGATCCTGCATCTGATCCTGTATTTCTCTTCTAGCAATCCCAAGAGCTTCTCCAACAGTAAAAGTGACTTCACTATTCAAAATTCTTTCATGAAAAATCTTACTCATATCTGTATGCATATCAAGGTCTAACAAGAGCTTGAATCCTGGCTCTTTTCTTGGTTGCCTCTTTTCTTTCATCTGCTTGTCTCCCATAGGTTGTTTAGGACCTAATTGAGCTAGAGAACTTGACATAGGTGGAGCTGTAACAGGTGGTGAAACAAAGTCACCCCCTCTAGTCTTTTTGGAGGTACTGGGACCCTCCTCATCTCTTCTTCTCTTTTCCTCAACCATGGCATCTACACCCTGTGTTTTAGCCATATAAGCAAAAATAGAATACCTGTCAACAGGAGAATCCCATCCTGTTTCTCCTCGGATGCTGGAGCCCACACAAGTCATAGTAGATGCCTGAACTTTCCCTCGTCTTGCTATCTCCAAGGCGGAGGACCATAAGGCAGAGTCTCCATCAGATTTCTGCTCAAGCTGGACTCCATAAGCTGAAGCATCTCCTCTAACACTCACATAAGCTGATCGCGCAGCCATATCATCAACAAGCTTCTTCATGCCTCCCTTACCGAAGTTCGTGTCAAGAGGAGCGCCAGTCTCTGTCAGCCATATCTTCCCATCTTGTCCCCAGAACACTACATTCTTCTTACGTGCTTCCTGAAAAGCATCACAATCTCTGCAGTGTTGGTGCTCTGTACTATCGCACCAAATACATCGTCTCCCTTTTCTTTGACCAGCTGGAAAAGCAGTCGCTGGAGCAGGTGCTGCAGCAGGTACTAACATAAGTTGCTCTTTTAACTTACCAACTTCAGCTTTGACTGCTTCAATCGTCAAATCTACCAAGCCTTTAATAACATCATCTACAGATAAGGGCACTGGAGCAGCAGGAACTGGTGGATTCACAACAGGAGGAGTAGGCTTAGGCAAAGAAGTTGCAACAGGGGTAGAAGAAGAAGTCTCCAAGGATTTTTCAGGAACTGATCCTGTATTACGATGCAATCGTACTCTCCTGCGTTGCTTCTTAACAAGAGCATTCACAGCATCAATGACATGTCTCCACTCGGTCTTAAAACCTGAATCAGTAGCTTGATCTTCCAAAAGATCATCCAACTTTTCTTGTAAATCAGCATCTGCAGCTTGTAAAAATAACTCCACTTTCTGCATCTCCAAAGCTTGCTGCTCAGTCCCATCCAACTGATCATAGCGGCTCTCAAACTCTCGCAAAAGAGCGGTAACAGAAAGTCCCTTATTAGGCATAGAAACCCATACTAAGAAATTCCTGCGATTCATAATACCTGTATCCTCCAGGAAATATTCATTTTTTAATGCCTTCTTAAATTTTGCCCAACCTGCATGTGTTTCTTGAATTTCTGAAATTCGGACTTCAAGAGCGCGCACCACGATCGGCAAGAAGTAGCGGCTCCAAACATCTTGAGAAACCCCAAAAAACTTCATCTTTTCTTCATACAAATGCAGGTAAGTTGACACTTGCTGGCCATTAAATGCTTCATCTCCTGTTGGATAGCTTTCAAGGCATCCATAGCATCACTGTCACGTTTCGCGTGAGCTTGCTGCTGCATATAAATGGTAAATGACTGAAACAGG
This sequence comes from Lygodium microphyllum, assembly GCF_053477565.2. NCBI lineage: Eukaryota > Viridiplantae > Streptophyta > Polypodiopsida > Schizaeales > Lygodiaceae > Lygodium > Lygodium microphyllum. Next base: position 81,843,436 of record NC_141143.1, read on the forward strand.
TTCTTCATGACATTATCATCTGTCATCTCTTTTTGCGAGTCTCCCATCTTGCTAAAAAGTGACGTAGCATTTTCACGTCGGGTTCACCAGAAATGTCGTAAAGTTCACGCAAGGGCTGTAGAACACGGAGTTCAAGATACAGCAAGAGATGAGGCTAACAAGAAGAACTCACATATTTGATGCCAAAGTTCACTATATTCCTTGTCAAATGAGTTACAAGAAGTTCATGTTCAGAATAATCTGAAGTATCTCATAAACTGTTTACATTCAGGTGTATGATGAGAGTTTCAGTAGGAAGAAAAACGTTCTTCACATCAGCATATATTGCAGTGATCATCTCTTTCGTACATGAAAAGCAGTTATAACAGGCTGTTCATCCTTAGAGTTGTTTAGGAAAGATACAAGATTGACAGCTGGATGTGAGACAATGGCACAGAAAACTCCTCTAATGTAGCCACCAGCAAAGCTAACAGCAAGCTGTGTAGATTTTTGAGCACTCTTCTTTAGGAATAGGCACAACATTCTTATACAGCAGCTCACCCGTTTCTCAAAGCATGTAAACTTCATCATAGTGAATGGATTCTGGTGTCCTCATAGTTTTAAGCTTGTCTGTCCAGTGCATAATAAGGTTTGAATATTTTTGCATTTCTGGTTTAGTCTGGAATGCAGTCTCCATTACAGCCATCTACCGATCATTCATTATATTTCTCCTATGCTTCTTCAGCTAGAGTTCTTCACATGCTACTCCAGAGATGATACTTTGAACTGTATAAGTTCCAATAGCATGACTATTTTTCTTCCAAGGTCCATGTCTTTCGGTTATAGATCCAAATCTTCAGCTATTGATAAGAAATCTCTGGGCCTTCATCTTCGCTGGGTGGTCTTCTTGATTAGTCTGATTTGCTTTGTGACATCTTTTATGCCAATTTAGTAAGAATCTGATTTACGTAACTCAGAGTCTGGACAGTAGATGTTGTCTGAACGGTATGGGGAGTTAAGAGCTTCTATCATAACTATGGCAAGACCTTTAAGTATGCCCTTAATCGTAACCAGAATAATGCCCGTATGCTTCTGACACTTGATGAAATGATCTCACGGCGTATCTCGGAAGGAGAGGCTCTGCTACACTGCATGATTTGATATGGTCTCCTTGACGAGAGCCTGAACAAATTGGATTAAGACTTTGCTTTGACTGTGGCGAACTTTTTGGAGCGTCGCCTGCTGACTTTGGTCTTCAAATCAAGAATGGGAAATACAATCCTCCATGCTCGTGTTCTCAGTAAACAGAGACACATCAGGGTTGATAAACAAGTTGTAAATGTGCCCTCTTTCTTGATGAGGGTGGGCTCTCAGAAGCACACATCAATTCTGTTGTGTCGACAGGAAGCAGTGCCATGACGAAAACAGAGAGGCTGATGAACAATGTTCTGGGTCACTAAAAAAACTTTTAGCCTTCTCCTTACGTTTCCGTCATCCCTGATCTCTTTCATATGGTTCATGATCATGTCGCGGCCGCCATCCTGAGTCAATGTACTAGTTGTTGTTTTCTTTCCTTTTGAGCACCTACAATTGATTACTCCCTGTCACCATAGTCGAACTCGTTGAGCTCCATGGGTTCATCAGAATTCTGTCGTAGGCATCCCAGAGGCGGTGTTTTGTTGAATTCAGTTGTGTCGGCGTCACATGTCGTTTTCGTTCTGTGTCAAAATTCTCAGTACACAAAGCCTTCAGCATCATTATAGCCTTCCAGAATCAAACCATTCTTCCTCTTGTCCTCTGTCATGTAATTTCCTTCCTTTCACTTCACGGAGAGATTCCCCCCCAAAACAGCCTGCTTTTGCCTTGCTTTTTCCCTCCAAAAGCGGTTCAAAACCCAAAAATAGGTTTCCCCTCTTCATCCTTGAGTAACCTCTTACACCTTTAGCTTTGGCGATAGTCTTCAGTTCTGCCAGTTTGCACTTTGAGAGGTCCAAATGGGGATCAGTGCATGGTTTTAGATCTGAAGATTCAGCACCAGATTCATGACTCAACAACTTCTTGCTGTCTGATTTGGGACTTGTTTCTTTCTCTTCTTCCCATGCATTGCCACTTCTCTTTACGGTGTCTTTCATTTCTTTCTGTGGGCTAACCTTCAAGGCTCCTTTCACTACTTTTTCTGCAGCACCATCCACCTTTGAGCCTTTCTTTTAGGGTATCTTTGGAGTCATCAATTGCCCCATTAACAGACAGCTTTGTGATGGGTGATCTACGCACAAACTTCGACTTCGGCCTTGAAGATTGGATGGCAAAGTACTCCCTTGGTGCTTCACTAGCGCTTTGCTCGCTTCAGAACTTTTGAGAGACTTCCTTCAACTCTATGTCATGGGAACTTTTGAACTTAAATGATCGCTTCCACAAACCTTCCTTTGATTCCATAATTCCCTGCACTTTTCTTAGAGATCATCATTGAAATTATCAGCTTGATAATGTCCTTTGGCATCAGTTTTTCATATTTTTCTAACACACACACATCATGCATCCAAACAAAATCATACACATGCACTAAGGAAATATATACATTGGATGCGGATTATTGTAATGCATCACACACACAATGAATCACACGCAGAAAATAACACAAATGCACAACAAAAGAAATGGAGGTGTATACGACTCGGATGCGCATCAGCACGACAACGCCCTCAGATGCAATGAGAGGAAACATTTTTTTTCATCTATACCTGCGTCTACACTGAAATGTAAACGCGCTAACAGACGCGCTTAGTTTACTGATTTTAGCTCGGTGACCGCCATTGATGATTTACAAAATGCAATATATAATGGAATCAGAAATCCTAATACACAAACAGAGCAGAGAGAGAAAGAGAGAAACAAAGAGAGAGAGAGAGAGAGAGAGAGAGAGAGAGAGAGAGAGAGAGAGAGACTCACCTTAGGTGTTTGGTGTGGCGGGTGATGGCGCTTCTTCCTCTCCTGGTAAGTTACCCTCCCTTGATGCTTGCTTGCTGCTTCTTCTTGTTCTTCTCTCTCTTGTTCTCTCTTTCTTCCTGTCCTTGGCTTTCTTTTTCCTTTCTTGTGTGTTTGAAATGAAAGAAGAGGTGAGTCATGAGGAGGTGAGGCATGAAGAGACTGCATGTTGGCTAAACTCAAGCTTCAGAATCGCAAAAAACGCAGGAAAGGAAAGGCACAGTTTGAAAAGAAATGATTTAAGTATGGTTTGAATTTTGACGTGTGCGTCTATTTTTGCATATATAAGCGCGTCTATTGTTCAAGTAGACGCGAGTATAGATGCGCAAGTAGACGTGCATATAGACGCGTACGTAAACACGGATATAGATGCGCATTTAGGCTTTATCATAATTTTTTGTTTTTAAGATAAGTTTTGATAGTGAATTCTTATCATAATTTTTAATGTATTTATGATGATTTTTGTGTATTTAAAATTGAGATCTTAGAATACTGAATACACTAGCTTTAAGTTTTTATGTAAACATATGAATGACAAATATTTTGATGTTGTCATGAATTAGGCTTAATCATGTCGTCATCATCACCTAGTGCGGTACATGCTGATGAGTCAATGAGCACATCCTCAAGTGAGGATGAAACATTGCGTCTTCATAATCAAGATGCATGGCTACAACGAAAAATTTAATGCATGTGTGATCGTTGTAGAGGGTGTATTTTTCAAGCACGTCGAATTGCAATGTCACACCTCAGCTTGTATGGAGAATGGGACCAAGAAAAATCATTGGTATTCATTGTTTTTTTACCACTAAGATTGCTAGTGTATGTTACGGAAATTATATATCAACATACATGAAACTCCCTTTTGTGGTTGAGTAGGATGCGGGGCCACATCCTCAAATGCTCCCTCCCGGGCATCGAGAGGCTGCAAAATGTCGACGTGAGGAGGTAGAGTCTTCAAGAAGAGTAGAGACTGACGACCATGATAGTATCCCTCATGAAATGCCCCATCAAGTTGTAGAGGATGAGATTTTGGACAACATGGTACACCATCTATTTTTGCAACCGGTTCAGGGAGAAGGTCACTCTACGAAGCCAGATGATCCACTATATATAGCATCATCTACTCCGTTGTATGAAGGTTGTACGTACTCTCTTCTTTGTGTGTCCCTCGAGATACTTAACTTGAAAACAATTTATGGATGGAGTAATGTCAGTTTGGATGCGTTATTGAAGTAGGTATCAATTCAGTTTGGCTTATGAATCATAATATTAATTGTTCTATTTTGAAATCAGACAAAAATATATATTGGTGGTTGTTTAACTCACTTTTAAAAATGTATGTAGGTTTTTATCACAAATGCTTCCAAAAGGAAACAAATTTCCAACTAAGAGAGAGCAAGCAAGACATTATTTGACATCTCTGGGAGGCCTCGATTATGTCAAGATCCATGCATGTGTCAATGATTGTGTCTTATTTCGTGGGATTCATGAGTTCGCACGAGAGTGTCCTGTTTGTGGCGAATCAAGATACGAAGTGGAGATGAAGTCAATGGATGTGCCTCGTAAGGTTTTGCGACATTTTTCGATTGTTCCATGTATAAAACTTATGTTCAAGTGTAAGTCTATTGGAAAGCTCATGTCATGGCATGCTAGTCATCGTTCAAGTGATGGAAAATGGAGGATCCCTGCAGACACACCGACATGGCAACATATAGATAATTTGTGGCCTCTTTTCAAAGAAGAGCCAAGAAATTTGAGATTTGGTTTATGTATGGATGGAATCAATCCATTTGGCATCAAAAGCACATCATACAATGTATGGCCAGTGGTATTGGTGAACTATAATATTCCTCCATCCATGGCAATTAAAAAGGGACATGTAATGTTGTCCCTTCTGATTCCTGGAAAGCAAAAGGTAAAATACATGGACATTTACTTAGAGCCTTTGATTGAAGAGTTAGAAATGTTATGGGAAGGTATTGAGGTGCAAGATACAAGTGCATCTGCATCCTCTAGAGATTTCACATTGAAGGCCATGTTGTTGTGGACCATGCATGACTTTCCAGGATACAGAGAGTGTTCAGGTACGTGTATATAACTCTATAACCCACAGGATGTATGAGATGTCTCAAGGGAGCCTTCATAAAGAAAAAGAAAAGAGGTGTGGAGCAATTATCTGGTTTGAAGTCCCACGATTAGCACAAAATGATTCAAGTAAGGGTATCTCTAACCATGAATATAGTAATTAGTGGAGTAACTATGTGTAAACTTTGGGGTATGATGACTTTTTCCTCAACTAATCATTTGATCTATGAATATTTTTTACATTCAATTCATACTTCCTACTAGCATATCCCATTGTGCATCCAAAGATGTATGTGATATCATTTACAAGATGGGAGAGCTTGTGAGGTATGCATACATTGTATTTTTTGCATTATATATCTTTGAATTTCTACACAAAAATAAAAAATTCTCAAATACATCTTGACAGATACATGAGATGGAAGGAAATTGATCCAAACACATTGCAAGATGCTCGAGTATTATCTGTTGAGGTGGTTTGTTTGGTGGAGGAAATTTTTCCTCGATCCATTTTGACTACTCAATTACATTTACTCGTACATTTGATTGATGAGATCGCACTTTGTGGGGTAGTTCATGTAAGGTGGATATTTTTTCTTGAGCGCTTCATGAAAACCTTGAAAGATTTTGTGAGGCAAAAAGCACCGCCTGAGGGAAGCATGGTTGAGGGTTGGTTAGTGCAATCATCCCTTGTTTATATCTCTAAATATCTTGCTGAAGTGGATCCCTCTCAACCACGACTATGGAAAGATGATGAAGACTTGAGGATGACCTCTATAGTACCTCAAGGAAAAGGAATGAGTAAAGTGCTAACAAAAGAAGAACTTCATAAGTTAAATAGTTTTTGTGTGCTCAATACTGATGTAATGAGCAAATGGGTGACACTATATAATGAAGTAAGGGCAAGAAGAAAAAGCGAAATACAAGAATTTTGCACTAGATATGGACGTAATGTCTCATTTCCATATCATCTAAATGCACTCCCACGTCATATTGATATAGATTGGTTACATGAGGAAATGGAGAGAATGGAAAAAGAGGAGGAAATTAATATATCTCAAGAAGAGTGGGAATACGCACGAGGTTGCTTATTAAAGGTGAGACATACTATCAATTAATTTGTTTCTATAAGTTTCATTTTATATAAATAATTGACATGTTTGATCTTTTATCTTTTACTACTAGTGCACATTATTCAATGCACTTTGGTGTGAGGGTAAACATCTTCGAACTAAACGTATAGATGAAAAGAGAAATACCCAAGATTGTGGTGTCCTTGCTCACTTCGAGGATGCCAATAGTACCATGGAAGGTTATTGTGGCTTGATCCAAGATATTTTGAAGCTTGACTGCAGACGATTCTTTATATATGTACTGGATGTGAAGTGGTTTAAAGAAGTGGTAACAAATGGTGAGCATTGCACAATCAGACGTCATCCAAGTGGTTTTGTAATCATTGACTCTACAAAATTTCACCAAAACAAGAATGACACATTAGTACTACCTCAACAATGCGAGCATGTATATATGCAAAGGCTAATTTTTTAATATGTATACATGTGATACATATACACAATATAATAAGTATTTAAGTTTCTTGCTTTTGTTTTTCAAATACAGGTTGTGTATCATCCAATGGTAAACAATAACCGATGGTGGTATGTCATCCCTATATCTAATCGTTCAAAACCAATATATGGTAATATTACGGACATGGAGATAGCAGATGACAATCCAACAATTAATGATGATGTGCATGATGACACCATAATGGATGATATGCATGATATAGTACAAGAAGAACCTCGCGAGGATGTTCAAGGAAACGCAGAAGAAGACAATAATGTGATTGTCGATGATATTGATGAAGTTATTGAGAAATATAGCAATACATCTAATAGTGGGATAGACTTATTTGTTTTGTTACCTCTTGTTAATGTAGATCTACAAGTAGATAGTTTAGCAAGGGCTGATCTCATTGAAGATGAGATGGATCATTCACTGTAACATACTTAATTTGCTTAATGATTCAATGTGTATTCTTAATTCTATGGTTTTTATCATGCGCACACGTGCATACTCAAGAATCAATAGTCAAGTTTAAATCTAAATTGAATTTTCCATAATAAAAAGGAAGTATTTTTTATCATCTTCAAGTAGAGAAATTAGGAGATACATATTGCAATGCTTCCTACTAATTGTAAGGTTTCTGTCACTTGCTGCTAATTACTTATATCAGGCTTGTCAACTGGAGGAACTGCCATTCATTAAAAAGCAATGAAAAAGTAATTATTAACTCTATTTTTTAAATTCAATGATTCAATGTGTATTCTTAATTCTATGGTTTTTATCATGCGCACACGTGCATGCTCAAGAATCAATTTCAGGTGGTTAAATAATTATTAACTTTGGTTTTTTAATTATATTAATTTTAATTTTAGGTGGTTAAATAATTGCACGTCTGTTGGCGCATCTATATTGGCGTCTATTTGCGCAGATATATAGACGCAAAATTCGCGTCTATTTACACACACTTTTACACGCACATATAGACGCAATGATAGACGCGCCCGACTTTGCGCGTCTAACATGCACGTCTATGCCTTGTTTCTGTTGTAGTGATAGATACATGAATAATTTACATGCTTTAAATGGATGGACTAAGGATCAAGATTAATCATCATCCTTGCTCTCGTATTTGTAGATATAAATAGTAGTGTATTTTTGCTTGTCCATCTCACAATTGTAGAAGCTGGGTATAGAAAGAATATACTTATCTTTGAGTGCAATAAGGAGAGCCTTGGCAATAATATTTAAGTGAAAATTTTGCGACATTATCATGTTCAAGAGAGGACTCCATAAAAAAGGGGTTTTGATACAATATTAAATAGTTCTAGCCTATAATAAGTACTAATCTCCTATTGAAGCTATCCCATTTGTTTCCCTGAAGTATTCATTTTTGAAGAGTTTGTAAAATATTTATTCAAAGCTTATTAAATATATGGGAGCATCTTTCTAAAAGATCATTACTTGTTGTAGATTGAAACGGTCTAATAGAAATCTTCAAAGTATCTCTTTAAGTAGAGTTTGAAAATGTAATGATAATGCAAATTTAAGCAACATTTCAATCTTTCTTCAAGACTCTCATAATGATAATTGAAGGTCAGTACATTCTCTTAGCTTGTAGATGTGATTGTCATCTAAATAAGCTTGGAATCTAATTTCAATAGATGTATGCTATCACTTCCTAATGTGAGCTCCTCTCGTATTGGAAGATAGTTATATGTGGTTAAACAAGTTAACATGCATTACAATTATTGTTCTAAATCAAAGGCCCTTCTTGAACACCTTCTAGTTTAGTGCCTTATTGTAGCTTTTTTTGCACAGAATATAAGATAATCTATGTCATTTTCCTACCATTAAAAACAAATATGCAATGGATTTGAAGGTCTTAAGGAAGGGTCTTATATTTTAACTCACCTTTGAAAAGACTTATAGATATAACCTAAGACCATCAACAAAGGTGATTACACAAGGAGCTAATTGTATGTGCTTGACATTTTGAGTATTTAGGATTCACTTATATAATAATTTAAAGTTCTAAGATCTTGTATTCGTAAGTATAATTACCATTACCAAGTTCTTATCCTGGAGGGAGGGCAAGAATAAGGAGGAGAAAGAGAGTACATAACAAGGAGAGAGAGCATGGATGAGAGAGAGAGAGAGAGAGAGAGAGAGAGAGAGAGAGAGAAGGGTAGGAGAGGGAGATGATGCCTCATTTATAAGATTTTGATCATTTTATACTAGCTTGCACGATTATGATTATTTTATTCAGCTTATAGGCTTGATGCATATTTTGCATTATTTTACACCCATATATTTAAGCTCCTTCCTCTTATATGAATCATTCATTTGCATAGGTCCATAGCAAGTACCAATGGAGAGAGAGAGCTAGTGCCAATGTCCACAAAACTAGTGATTCACATTGTTTTTATACTCTCCCATACCTTATTTAGGAGGTGTGATCGAGAGATATGGATTAGTATGAGAGATATGGTTGAGAGATCATTCATGAAAGAGAATTATGTGTAGAAGGAAAAAAGGGACGCAGAGAACAAGTCGAAAATGTATTTTCAAATTTGGTATTTGTTTTCTCTTACTTTATAGTGAAATAATATACACTTATTTAATCATATGTAAGGTTCTTTGTATGAATATCTAATATGCTTAAGTTTTTTAAAACTATATTGTTGTGTTTATATTTGCAAATGAAGGCACATACTATCATTGATCTTAATATAGATGCCATTCTACTTTGTAGCATAGTAGCTTGCATACTTAGCAAAATATTGTAATCAAAGGAGGGGATGCATTATGAGGAGGAAAACATTATACTCTCTCCACGCATGATGCACATATTGTCACTATTGTATATATGTTTTAATAAAAAAAGTGATTATGTTGATATAAATATGAAATATCATGGAGGTAAGAGCAAAAGAACAGTTCTTTAACATAGTTCTCAATTAAGTGATAAGAGAAGGGAAGTCCTACCACCTACAATTTTCCGCCTTTAACTCCACTACTAATAATGTCTAATTTTGCTATAACCATCATTATTTGCATCACTAATTTACTGCAATCATTGCTATTGGTATCAATATTTGCATTCCTATTTTTAGCACTCTGTGTAGTGATACAAATAGTGACGTAGATAGTGATGCTTTTGTGGAGATACTAATATAGACAACATGTGGATTTTGAAAATAGACTATGAGAATTCCTAATTGCCTCGCTATAGGCTCAATATGTTGTAGTATGTGTTTTTGGAAATATAATGCTACTACATATTCATTTTTTCCATGAAGTGAGGTGTTAAGATTTATGGATTAAAAATGCAAGAGCCTTGGATTGTTGTTGGGCTACCCTAGCTCCTAGGGGGTGCAACTTATATAATACGTAAGATATTATGTGAGCGAAAAAGAAACTGTATTTTATTTACTAAAAATTATAGGATTATAAAGTTACAAAAAAATATTTTTAATTACAATTGGAAAAAAACCTATAAATTTAGTGAAGTAAAGGGGATCGTTGAATGGCCTTATAACATGTAAAGAAAGTATATTTTGTAATACTCTTTGAATACACATTATATAGATGATTTCATATAGGTGAACCCATTAAGCCCTCAATAGATTTACATAAGGCCAACATGAATTGGAGGTCTAGAAATCTTGAACCAAAGCTAGTGCAAAATAATAAAAGGAAGAATTCTTGGGCAATAGGCAAAGGTGTTCATGCATCAAGCAAAGAAGAATCCATCCTTCATTATTTATGCAATTTATGTGGAAAAGGTGCTTTTTCTTGAATTTATATGGCCTATGTTTGTTGGATAACCTCTTTTTCCTATAATTTCTTTTGTAGGCCGAGGCCACTTTATGACCACATCATTTTTTCTAAGTTTCTCAACCGTTCTTGCAAGAATTTATCCTTTTCTTGTAGCTATTTTTGGAATCTTTCCCTTAACAATGCTTCTTTGTTAGTGAGCTCTTTTGTTTTCTCTTACAAGGAATTCTCCTTTCGTAACTACTTTTGGAATTCTAGCTTTTGTTTCTTCATTGGAATGATGAGAGTCTTGTAGTTCTCTTGAGTCTCCTCCAATTTTCCTTGGGTTTCCCACTTCTCTCTCTATCTTGCCTTGCTTGAGGTCTTCAATTTTTTTTTCCATTGCCTCCAAAATTCCCACTATGCCTTATTTCTTGGATTGGTTTTGAGTACTCTCAGTTTGTTTGCCGCTTTTCCTAATGTATTGAAGTGATGACCTCAACCATAGTTTTGGCCTTGACTAGCTTTGCTATCTATGCCTACAACTATTACAACTACCTTGTCTAGTTTTCCATTTGGCTCTATAGATTGAGTAGGAGAGTTGGGTCGGTTTGTGGAAGCTCTTATACTTTCTCATTTCCTTTATCCGCTTTTCCCTCTCTTTTTCTTAATAGGATATTTCCCAATGGCTTGTGCAAGTACTCTTCAAAGGACAGACTTATGACTTGATGATACTCTTCCCCATCTCTTCTCTGTTTTTCTTGTTTTTCTTGTTTCTTCTATCATAATCATCTTTGGATTGCATGACCGTTTTTTCCAACATAATTCTTTCTATTAATAAGCCCATGTGAGTGACTATTAGGTGGGATAGAGTGTTGCCTAGTTAATAACAGTATCCTTAGCTTCCATATAATTCAACTTGCTAGTTATCTCTATTTAGTAGACCTTTTGGGCCTTTGTTAAGGATTCCTTGATGCACTCAATCCATAATGCATTCAAATCTTATTTCGTTAGGTTCCCTATCAGGGTCTCCTCCATAAGCCACTTGGGCATCTTGTTCTAGCTAGTTTAAGGCTAATCGTAGGTGAATAAATGATGAAACATGTGTGGTGACCCTTAGCTCCGCATTCTATACACTAGGTAGCAAGACTTCTTTTTGGCCAAGAATGGGATTTTTTCATTCTGAGAAACTTCCACAAGTTTTTCAGCTTTTACATACCTTATTGACTTCACTTTTATCCCCAAGATTTTCTCTATCACCTCTAGAGAGTGGGCTCAATTATCGATTCTTGACTCACTTAATCATCATTCTGAATCAATGCTTGTGCTCATGATTCAACACAATGAATTTATATGATTGCACTTGATTCATCATTGTTATGCTCTTTCTCTTTAGCAAATGTTTCTCATTATAAAGTGTAAAGTATTGAATGTGACCATATGTTGGTTGTGGTTGTATGATTGGTCACTTTGAGCCCATTCCACATGCAATAAACTCATAATCAAAATGTAGATATTATATGGCTATGGGGGATGTCAATTGTGTATGAAACCTGGGTCACATTCTCTTTGATCTTGGACGACGTGGTCAAAGGTCTAATCCCAATAAGTAGGGTTGCCACTTTAAAAGTGTTCAATGGGGGAATTGAATTTTCAAATGTACAAAATCCTTTAGGGAGGTATGATCTATTAGGTGCAAATTTCTTCATCTCAATTGTAGATCTAGAGATAGACGTTGGGGTAGCTACATCATCATGTCTCTACTCACCTAGGTTTCCCAAACTATTAGTGAGCTTCTAGATCTCCATATCATGAAGAATATTGTTCTTACATGAAAGTATCTATGTGAGAATTGGGTAGAGGAGCACCAACTTGCACCAAAAGAGTCCCCTGCCCTTGTACAAAGAGAAATCTACAAAATAAGTCTATTCTAACCAAGATGTCCCTCAACATCTAAGTTTTAGTACGCACTATAATATTGTAGATAGGCGTTAAACTGCCTCTTACCTCAAATGGCATTATCTCCTCATAGAAATGAAGGATGACCACATCTTTATAATCTATAGACACAATGAAGTGCCAAGATATGTTTGTGGCTTTAGGAGCAGTCACTTGAAGCATGGTGCTATGATGAGGGGGTGAAAATACAATGGTATGGTACTTAGTAATGCACTATTATTCTTGGTTCCTAAAAAGGAGACAAGATCTTTCTTCTCTCTTTGGATCTTGCATTGAATGTATCAAATCTACAAATGGTATAATGAATATCCATTTCTCTCTCACACAAGGCTCCTTTGTCTTTGATATTTTTGAGGTTTGTTGTATTGGACGTATTATTTGAAGAGCTTATTACAGTTACTTGTTGATTAAAACCCCTGTAGCCACTCAACCTCTTTTGAAAATTTTTGTGGAATGGTGGTGGTGACACCTCAGGATGAAGTAATCCTAAAGGCATGTATGTTGACCAAGAAAGCATTCCTTGAAAGGAGTGTATGTCTATTCACATTTTGGGATGAGATGCAAAGATTATATTGTGGCTTTTAACACCTCTTGCACCGTGGTTAGTGAGAGCACCACAATCATTTGGAGCAAGTAGAGATGCAAGTATGATGAAGGGGCCCAAACAGGCTACTATAGATAGCACATAAGGGTTTTGTGGTCTAAAAATGTTATAAAATAAACATGGTCCACAATATAATGGATATGGAAGAGCATATTGATGATTTTAAGTAGGACATGTATAGCAAAGTATTGTAGTGGATGATGATGGGGATGTTTAGCATATAAGTATGGATATTCAAGGCTACTAAGAATTGGGGAGGCAATGAGGATTGAGGAGCATCAACAATAGCATATGTGTATTGCGTGTTGCATAATATCCCAAGATATAGGTATCAAGGAGGCATAATGGATTAAATATTGACACAATTATCTATTTTTTCAACGTCAAGGAAGAGGAGGACTAGGAAAAACATATTTTATTAGGGCTAAATAGATCCTCATGTAGGCCTACTCTAGTATGATGGTGGAGAGTTTGCTGGAAATACCTAATTGTGGGATTTTATTTTCTTTTAGATCTTTTCTTGAAGGTCCCTTTGAGTTATTATAAACAACACATTATATAGATGCTTTGAGGTTTGTGCCATCTCTTGCATAGCCTATGTGGTTTATTTAGTATTGATAGGCCTCAAAAGGCATTCAATCTTCCAATAAAGCTACATCAAAGTGTAGAATAAGGATTTGTCTATGGATATAGGTCGTCCATGATGATGTAATACTAGACTTATATACCATTTGATAGCACTTTTGATTTCTTGCACAACTTCATGATAGGCAAACATGTATCCCTATTGATCGGCCACAGGGCTACACATTTTGTAGTGCCCTCCCTTCATTGGCTTCTCTTTTGTCACTTGATTAGCAATTGAAGGCATGTGCAAGAGGCCAATTGTTAAATTAGAATTGGACTGATGCCCTCCCCACAAAGTAAAAATGGTACATGATTTCTAGCTATGTAAATATAGTACTATTGAGGGTTGAAATGACTTGATTTTTAGCTAATTTTTGTTGTTTTTATGGATTGAATGGTTTATTTTTAATGGATTTTATATGATGATTAGTTGTTTTGGAAGTGTTTAAGAGTTTTCTAGATGAGGTTGATTAGATTTGAGAAGATGATGATATTTTAAAGTGAAAATATGATGTTCTGACATGTTCTATTGATATTCTACTAGTGTCTGATTGATTTTAATTGAGTCTATAAAGCTTCTGTTTTGGTCTTTTTTCCTTCTATATGAGAGGTTGGAATGATGACTGATGGAGTGTAAGAGTGTTTGGAAGATTATTGATTGATCATTGATGGCTTTAAATGTTCTTAGTTGTGCTAAATGCTTTATGATGACCTTCTCTATGGCTCTATAGATCCTCTATTGAGCTTTTGTAAAGCCTGTGTTTCTGTTCTATTCTATTCTATATGCCCCTTTAAGTGTTATATGGGATGGATGTGTAGCTTGAGGAAGTTTTTCAAACTTGGGAAGAGATGAATACAAGTTCAAAATAGCTCAAAGAAGTGGAAGAAGTAGCTACTAAAGACTAAAGTAAAGACTAAAGTAACAGTGACACTGTTAAGCTACAAAGGGACACTGTAGTGGCTCTGGTGACCTTTTATATTAGACATACCTCTAGGGTATCCACGGCCAAAGAGGAGTTATTGATTATTATTCTTGATTATTCCATTGTACCATTGGGAGAGAGCATGTGTGTGTGTGTGTGTGTGTGCGTTAGTAAAATCTATGCAAAAAAATGTATTTATGAGTGAGAGATTGTGAGAGAAAACTATGAAAATTTTGAAGATGAATATTATGTGATTATTTCCATTCAAAGCTGCATATTTTCTTTTGTTTTTGTGTTCTCTTGATGAATTCTATGAAGAATATGGAGAGCATAATAAAGCCACGAGAGTTGTTTCTTTGAAGTTGTGTAAAGATTTGAGAAGATTGGTATTCTCTTTCATGTTGTGGTCACATAAAATGTGAAGAATATACTTGTTGATAATAGAATATAGATTTTCTTGCAGTTGATTGCTTGTTTTCTTGGTGTTCCTTTTGGAGCTCCATGTTTTTGGTGTACATAGCACGGAAAAGTACCATCAATAAAGCATCAGAAGGGGTTGAAAATGAAGGAAATGGCATTGTTGAGAGGAGAAGAATTCATTGTATGCTCGCAAAGTTCCTTCTACCACTTAAGAATTGGAAATTCTTATTGCCAAAGCTAATTTCTACAAGAAATTATCCCATAATGACAGAAACATATTACCATCTTGATGCAGGCTTTATGTAGTGGACTATTTTCTTTTCCTTTTGAAGAAATAGAGACATGCATCGTAGTGGAAAATAGTTGGGGAACAAACTAAAGAGCAGAAACTAAGAGAATGACCATCCATGGGGGATTTTTCCTTCGTGAAAGAGTTTCTATACATTATAAAGTGGGAGATTGTGAAGAAGCTTCAGGAGTCAAGGTAAGTTGAAATTCACAAAAACAAGAAGGAAAAGAGTTGAAATCTATTTGTGGATGCTCAATAGCAAGATACATGGGATGCTTGGTGCATTAACAACCTTCTATTTTCCCAATTAGCAATCTACTAGAAGCTAGTAGATAGAGTATTATTTACAACATACATTGCTGAAACCATCAAAAGTTGGCATTACTATGACGATGGCACCACAATGATCCTCAGAATAATGAGTTTTGATACCTTCAAAACTGAATATCTTCCTCTCTTTTGTGGAATGAAAGTTAAATTCAGAGTCGTTGAAAAGAAGGAAGTAGAAGAAATGTTGGCAAGACAGTCCTCTAGAGACTGAAGTCCTTCTTATTCTATTCTATTGGGTATAGAAAAACTAGGTAGAGCTAACTCCCTCATGAATGATGTGATCAAGAGGCAAGAACTAGAATGAGTCTAGAGGTACTTGAGAAGAGAGAAGGAAAAAATCAAAGCCAAGAACGAGATAGAAGCAGAAGGTTGCTTAGATGCCCTAGCGGCACTCTTTACAAAATTCCCCATGGTGACTCAAGGTCCCCTTCCTCATCAAGTTTGCCTTGAAAATATTGATGACCTACTAGCAAATGTAATGTCATTACCTATCTTTAAGGGATAGTACAATGAAAACCCTGATCTTCATGTGGCAGAGTTCATGGTAGTGTGTGTAGCTAACAATGCCAAAACCCTCGAGCATTTGTTGACAATATTCCCCGCCACTTTTAAAGGCTTGGCATTTTAGTAGTATAAGAGACAAATAGCATGAAATTTTGGTACATGGGATGACCTAAAGTTGGCCTTTCTGACTAAATTAAAGCATGAATGTTTTTAAGAGCATATGCGAGAGAAGTTCATGAACCTAAGTCAACGGGTGGAAGCATATGTATCTAGAATGGAATCGATACTGAAGAGATGGAACAATGATCATTTGGATGAATGCATATAGAAGGGAGTTTTTCTTAAAGGCTTATAACCAAAACTTTGTAAGTTTCTGGAATTAAGAAGACCAATTAACCTATAAGGTGTAGTGGAGAGTGCAAGACTGTATGTTGAAATAGAAGCAAGGTTGTCAATGACCTCAAGTAGAGTGTAATCGGAGCTCATGTTGAACCACCAAGACCCATGGAAAACTTATTTCTTCAAGCATTTCAAGCGAGCACAAATGGCTATTTATCACCTAGCGGATACACCTTCAATCCTAGGGGTGTAGTGAGCTTACCTTGATGCTTGAATGAGTAGCCGCCTCCCTCAAGCACACTAGTATCTCCATGATTTGGGATGCAAGCTCAAGAAGCCTCAAGCAACCTCAAGCATCCTCCTTCAAGCTCCATCCTCCATAGTCCTGCACAAGACAAGAGAAGAGAATACAAGAGAAGAAGAAGAAGAGAGGAGATGATTGAGAGCTTCTTCTCCAAGATCCTTCACCCTCACATACTCTCTTTCAAGCATGCACAAGCAAGCAAGAAGGAGAGAAGAAGAGAAGAAGAAGAGACCAACTTTTTTCCACACCAAAGAATGAGCTTTTCATTTCCTTTTCACATTTATATACAAGCTCTAAATCCCTTGGACACCTATCCCCTTTTTTACATGACCAGGCATCTTGCCAAGGTCCTCTTTCCCTATTCCCTTCTAATTGCTTTATCCCTTCATCCAAGTCCATTTAGACTTTACAACTTGCACAGGAGGGTGCCTGGCACTCTTATAAAATGAATTTCCTTGCAAGAGCCCTAAGAGATTCTCTATCATTCTTGAGAGAGCATCCTTGATCCTTGAGAGGACCTCCTTCATCCTTGCCAGGACATTCTTCATCCTTGAGAGAAGCTTGCTAGAATATCTAGTAATCTTCCATATTTTTCCTACTTGGGTAGAATGAACTTCTTCATTCAGTTTTTGACTTGGGTTTCCTTGGTCTTTCTCTACTTCTTTTTGGCTACATGGTCCTTATCCATGACATGTCTTGTTTGAGCTGATGAAGATTTGGTGGTGTGATAGGCGATCCTGTGCATCGACAATGATGGGGCCTCAAAAGTTGGTGGGCTACATTATGGGGAGCTATCTGTAAAGAAAAGAAGGTGCACTGCGTGGGGGTGTGTCCATCTTACCGTGTGTTACATTGTGTTCATGCTAGTGGAACTAGGAGTTGGGTCAAGACCTTGTTGTTGTCTCACACTTAAGGACCCAATTCTTACCTAAGGGGATGCGTTGAATGTGTCTTAGGGAGACAGGTCTAACCATAGGTGAGAGTGACCTCCCTAGGTATGTCCTACCCTTGATGTGCCCTAAGTGTGATATGGGGAATCAAAATGGGCTAGGGGATTAAGGATGAGCTAGTTGACCAAAAAGCCACTAGATGTTCCTAACTTGAGGACCACTAGGTGCAGTGACTGTGGCCTAATTGTAACAAGATCATGTATTTACATTCCTATGATGCCCTTTTGGTGACCTCTTATTCATTTACTCTCTCTTTTTTTATCTTTGTCTTTTCACCACCTTTCGTTTCTATTTTTGTTTTTTTCTTTCATTTCTTCTTCATATTCTTCTTCTTCTTCTTTTGGAGTCCTAAGAGGGGGAGGTTGGAGACTTAAGGGATTTGGTAAGAAATTGTCTACTTTGGATGTATCCTTTTAGGGCTAGTCGAGAGTTAATGAGAGTGGTGGAGAGGAAGGGATGGTTGCAACTAGTGAAATGACTGTCGCAAAAAGATGGGAGGAGGATAGCACACATCATTAGCCTAGCCATTGCATAGCTATGTATGATGGTATTGAGAGGAAAAAAGGAGTGGAGGGTGGTGGTATTCCTACGGGGTAGGGTGTTCCTTTGATAAAATTATAATAACGAGCCACATCCTACTACCCCATGTCAAACATTGGCCCCATGTCTTCCGTCGACTTTTTCTTCTCTTCTTGCTTGTGTTGTTGTGGCTTTGCTCCTTGGGCTGGAAACTTGTGGCTAGACGTGCAGCTTGCATCTTAGAGCCCTACCAGTGATCTCTAGCTTTCTCCTTAATGATTCAATGGCCTCTTCCTCTTATGATTGCGTGTCATCTAAGAGAGTCTCAAGGAAGGCACATTATTGGGATTCCAAGCTTATTTGCATAGCCTCTGCCCTGCTTTCTACTAATACCTTGTCACCTTCTGCAAGGGTGAGCTAGCTTGCTAAGGCTATTATCCATCCTTCACTCCTACATACCCATTCCTCTACTTTTCTTTTCACCTCTTCCAAGCTTTCATTATGTCTTTGGGATAAGGCCCTTATTCTTTGCTCTTGCTCTGATTTCTATTTCTAGTCTTTTCTAGTCATCTAGCTTAGAGGCTACTCTTGTTTCCAAATCTTCTATGTGCTTTTGGTGACATCGGCTTCTCTCTTCTTCTGCTATTGCTAACAGATCCAGGGCATCCTGAATCTTTTAATTTTTCTTTTTCAATTCTTTATAAAACACTACTACCTCATCATAATGGCATTGTAGACTTACGAACTACATATTCAGGAATTTGAAAATTTTCATAAAGTTTGGGAATTCCTAATGTGATTAATATTTGGAAACATGGCTGATAGTATTTTTTATCCTACCATTGGGGTTCCTCCACTTGCACATTGCGTTGTTTCTTTATTGACCTAAAACTATACCTAGGCACCATAAGGTTATTGGCATCCACTATGGTAGAAGAGCCTTGGGTGGGTCTAGTGATTGGGCTAGTGGGCACTAGGATGGGTGGGATGGGTTTAATTAGTCCCTTGCCCTTTCCCTCGGCTATTGGGAGTGGCATGTCTTTGAGTGCTTGTTGGGAGCTTGTGCTTGGTTCGGGGGGTTGACTATATATATATTCTCTATATAACGTGCGTTCATGGCCTATTTATAAATATCCTAATCTATGAATTTTTCTTGAATAAAATACAACCCTTTTCTATTAAATCTATAAGTAACCCCTTTATATGACACCCTTATGTATGTAAAAAAAGTATAAAAATGGTTTTTTTAAAATCCCTTATTCTGAACTCACGTTATATATACATATATTCATGAGTGACCCTCCCCCCCCCCCGCCGAGGTGCTTGGGCATTCCTCTTCATGGGGGCTCATGGCTACTAGCTCCTCTTCCCTTGAAGGCTACTCCAATAAGAGACGGATGGCCGGATCTATGTCGTCTTCTTCCTTCCTCCTTAGCTCCTTTACCTCTTTCTCTACTTTCCTTCTCCTTTCCTCTTCAGCTTTCCTAGATTCCTCTCCTATTATTTTTTCTCATCCTTTTCGTTTTTTTGTCTTATTTCCTTGGTACTTTTGGACTCACTTTGTGCTCTTAGTGGATCTGCTCTCTCCTTCTTCTTACTCTCTTGCTTGTCACTCTCTATCCTCTCCCTTGAGTACTCATGTCCTTGGAGGGTACAGGGACCTATTTGTCATATCCTCAACTTCCTCATCTTCTTGTGCTTCCCTCAAGGCTTCTCTAATGATGGCTATTAAGACCCTCTGAAGCCAATGGTAGAGGCCTTTGACGATGACTTCTTCTGATCCTTGAAGGTAGGGGACTCTCTCGGGGGGTTCACTATATATATATATCCTCTATATAACTTGCGTTCATGGCCTATTTATAAATATCCTAATCTGTGAATTTTTCTTGAATAAAACCCAACCCTTTTCTATTCAATCTGCAAGTAACCCTTTTATATGACACCCTTCTGTATGTAAAAAATGTATAAAAATGGTATTTTTAAAACCCCTTATTTTGAGCTCACATTATATATACATATATTCACGAGTGACCCCCCCGCCCCCCGAGGGGACTCTCCCCCTATAGGTCTTCCACCTATGTCTAATGCCTTCGCTGAAGTTTCAATTGTTTTCCACACAAAGCCATTTAGGTTTACTTCATACAAGGATTTGGTTGCAATGCTCTTCAACATAGGCATGTTGATTTGGCTCATCAATGCATTTACCTATCACTAGAGAACAATGCATGGACCATTTTTGCGTATAGGTGGACTTCTGGATCCGGGATATTTGTGAGACTAATGCCATCATTAGTGTGGACCAGGATCTTGTCCATCCCCGATATATCATATATATCTCTTCTAAGCCATCTGTCAACCTTTTTGGGTAGGCCCAATGCTCTCTACACCAACTCAGGACTTGGCTCGATCTCTACCTAGTGGGTTTCATTTTCTTGGCACACTGTTTACTTTGGTGTGGCTCTTGTGGAAAGTTTGGAGGAATTCCACACATTTCTCATAGTCCAGAGCTTGGATGACTTTATCCAAGTACTTTTGGAGATTTCATTTCTTTACAATCTACTTTACAGCTAGTTCCTGGGGGGTTTAAAGAAATACAAGATGTAGAAGAATACTCACAGAGGTGAAGCCTGTCAATTTATTTCTACATTTTGAGAAGATAAATCTCTTGTAAGCAAAAAAAGCGCATTAAACAATGGCTTTCTCTCTGCTGCTCAAACCACCAATCTAATGCTTCGGTTGGTTTGGAAAGGGAGGTAAAATACTAGGATACCTGTCTATAATTTTGCTAGATCACTCCATCATCTCACAATTCAGAGTGCTTTTCACTACCTAAAAACTACGATCCCACATCACGTGATTTCGCCAATCCTTCTTTTCACATAAAATCCTCCAAAAATGTCTTAAAGCTACATGCTTTTTCTTGCATGTCATTCTATTCTAGAAGTTGTCTATAGTTTTTTGATATTTATAAGAGATAATATCTAAAATATCAAAAATTGACTAAACTTGTCCAAAAATCTATTATTTTTGAACCATCCACACTATGGATACTGACACTAATGACTAATATGGCTCAAACACATGGCATAGATTATGAAGAGATGTTCAATCTAGTTGCTAGATTGACAATTGTTAGATGTGTGATTGCTTTGGCAGCATCCAAAGATTGCAGTTCACAATAAATGGATATTAAGAATGCCTTATTGCATGGTGAATTGCAGGAACAGATGCATATGGAGCAACCAGTAAGTTATGAGGATTTAGAGTGTCCCACATATGTGTGCAAGTTAAAGAGGAAGGCAACTATGGGTTAAAGTAAGCACCTAGAGTATGGTCTGACAATATTGGAGAGTATCTTGTTAATATTGGCTTTTATTTTTCTAATGATGATCAGTCACTTTATGTGAGAAAGGTAGATGCAAGTTTGGTCATCATAGTCATCTATGTGGATGACTTGATTATTACAAGTGATAGTAACAATGGGGTTCTTAAAGTTAAGGACTTTTTAAAGAAGAAGTTTGAGATGAATGATTGGGTTGAGCAAATATACTTTCTTGGTATTGAGGTGATTAGATGTGATGATGGTATATGTCTATCCCAAAGGCAATATAGCTTGGATATATTATCCAAGTATGTTATGAAAGCATGTAAGTCTCTTTCAGTACCATTGAGAAAAAATGTGAAGGTGAGTTCTGATGTTGGGGATGAGATAGAAGACCCTACTATATTCAAGAGGACAAAGTTGGTTCACCACTTTGTGAGGGAGAAGGTACTTGCAAGAGAGATTGACTTGGTATATGTTAATACATAGGATAACATAGTTGACATTTTCAGAGAGACATTGGGTGCAAAGAAGCTTCAAAAGTTTTGAAGTTTACTTGGAGTTACATAGATATAGTTGAGCTTGAGGGGGAGTGTTGTGATTTGGCAAGCTCAACATGTGTAGACAAAAGTTTCAAAGTTGGAATTGCACAGATACATTTGAGCTTGAGGGGGAGTGTTGTGATTTGGCAAGCTCAACATGTGTAGACAAAAGTTTCAAAGTTTACTTGGAGTTGTACAGATACATTTGAGCTTGAGGGGGAGTGTTGTGATTTGGCAAGCTCAACATGTCCTATATGTGGACGACCTTTTTATTACAAGTGACTATAAAGATATGATCAACCGAACTTGAAAGGCTTTGAGTTCTGAGTTTGAGGGCACACTTGGGCTTACTACACTATTGTTTGGGGATTGAGGTCTCGCAAGAGCTAGGAAAGATCTTCATCTCTTAGAAGAGGTATGCATGGGATATCTTGAAGGCATTTGGCATGACTGAGTACAAGGAGATAGCTATATATGATGAAGGTGAATGCAAAGTTATCCGTTGAGGATACATCAACACTAGTAGACATTGGGAGGTGCAGGAGGTTGGTCGACAGTTTGCTTATCTACTTATATAATACTAGACTAGATATCAGTTTTGTTGTTGGTGTTTTGAGCAGGTTCTCAAACAAACCTCATGAGAGTCATTGGAAAGCTAGGATGCAGGTGCTTAGATACTTGAAGAAAACTCTTGACTACAGTATCATATATAATTTTTAACCTTGTCTTGTGGGGAACTATTACTCGGATTGGATAGGAGACAGAGATTCTAGGAAGTCGGTTTTTGGTTATTGTTTCTCTTTGGACTCACAAATTTTCTCTTGGATTAGTAAGAAGCAACCAA